>NC_057391.1:92254866-92496286 GCF_019320065.1 Cervus canadensis | reverse complement strand
CAACTCCCAGAGTCCACCCAAACCTTATGTCCATTGAGTCAGTGATGCCATCCAACTATTCCATCCACTGTCATCCCTTTCTCCTCCTGCCTTCAATCTTTCCCAGCATCACAGTCTTTTCAAATGGGTCAGCTCTTCGCATCAGGTGGCCAAAGTATTGGAGTTTCAGCTTCAGCATCAGTCCTTTCAATGAACACCCAGGACTGATCTCCTTCAGGATGGACTGGTTGGAACTCCTTGCAGTCCAAGGGACTCTCAAGAGTCTTCTCCAACACCACAGTTCAAAAGCATCAATTCTTCAGCACTCAGCTTTCTTCACAGTCCAACTCTCACATCCATACATGACCACTGGAAAAACCATAGCCTTGACCAGATGGACCTTTGTTGGCAAATTAGTGTCTCTGCTTTTTAATATGCTATCTAGGTTGGTCATAACTTTCCTTCCAAGGAGTAAGCGTCTTTTAATTTCATGGCTGCAATCACCATTCGCAGTAATTTTGGAGCCCAAAAAATAAAGTCAGCCACTGTTTCCACTGTTTCCCCATCTATTTGCCATGAAGTGATGGGACCAGATGCCATGATCTTAGTTTCCTGAATGTTGAGCTTTAAGCCAACTTTTTCACTCTCCTCTTTCACTTTCATCAAGAGGCTCTTTAGTTTCTCTTCACTTTCTGCCATAAGGTGGTGTCATCCGCATAGCTGAGGTTATTGATATTTCTCCTGGCAATCTTGATTCCAGCTTGTGCTTCTTCCAGTCCAGCGTTTCTCATGATGTACTCTGCATGTAAGTTAAATAAGCAGGGTGACAATATACAGCCTTGACATACTCCTTTCCCGATTTGGAACCAGTCTGTTGTTCCATGTCCAGTTCTAACTATTGCTTACTAACCTGCCTTACACCCAGACAAAGAGTTCTACAAAACAGTCAAGCCTCATAAGACATGAAAGACAAAATCCAACATTAATTGCCATGGTAAAGTAACCTCACAGGAAACACAAGCCAGGGAGTAGAAGAACAGTTCAATGAAACTATAAGGGGTATTCCGAGAGGTATAAGAGAATAGAGTGCTGCTTTGTTTTATTTTTATTTTTGGCCATGCTTGTGTGCAAAGCATGTGGGGTCTTAGTTCCCCAGCCAAGGATTGAACCCACACCTCCTGCATTGGAACCACAGAGTCTTAATCAATGGACCATCTGGGAAGTCCCTGCTGTTTTTGTTTTAATAAATAAGGATCACTTAATGTCTTTATGTCTAATTTGTGAAATGATCTCATAGTGTACCTACGAAGACTACATTAATGAGCATGTGTGCTTGCATGGCATGCTAAGTAGCTTCAGTCATGTCCAACTCTTTGTGACGCTATGGACTATAGCCTGCCAGGCTCTTCTGTCCATGAGATTCTCCAGACAAGAATACTGGAGTGGGTTGCCATGACCTCCGCTGGGGGATCTTCCCAACCCAAGGTTAGAACCCACATCTCCTGTGTTTCCTGCACTGGCATGCACATTCTTTACCACTAGCACCTCCTGATTAATTATATATATATATATATATAAAATATAATAAATAAATAAATTATATATATATATATACCACTAGCACCTCCTGATTAATTATATATATATATAATATATATAATATAATATAATAAATAAATGTAAAATAATAATATATTATATATATATATATAATTCCTAGAATAATTCCAGGCATATAAAAATGAAACATAAATGTTATCTATTATTTTGAAATCAAGGAAAAGTGTGAACTACATGTTTATAATTTTTAAGACTGAGGACAGTGCTCAAATTAAATTAATTTTACAATCTGAAAATGAAATCAAGAAAACTATTTATAATAGCATCAGAGTATTAACATATTTATGAAAAAAATTAACAAGGGAAGCATAGAACTTGCACACCAAAAAGTAGAAAACATTGCTGAAAGTAATTAAGTAATTAAACAAAGGGAAAAAATATCATGCCCATTGCTTGGCAGATACAACATGGCTAAGATGGAAAAACTTTCCAAATTACTCAATAATACCTATCAAAATTTGTTTCTTTTTTTTTTTTCATAAACTTACTAACCAATACTAAAATTCAAACAGAAATGAAAGTGGTCTAGAATTGCAAAAGTAATATTGAAAAGAAAAGAACAAAGTTGGAGGACTCAGACTTACAATTTCAAATCTAACTGTAGATATACAGTGCTCAAGAGAATATGGTACTAAAAGAAGAACAAGCTAAAAAGATAATTGAACTAGAACTGGCAACACACCTATAAATCCTATATTTACTGTCAGTTGGTTTTTGACCAGGGTACTGAGACAATTCAATGAGGGAAAGAATAATATTTTCAACAAATGTTGACTAGACATTGACATGTGAAAGAATGAAGTGGAGCCCCTACCTAATTTCGTATACTTTTCATATAAACATGAACTCAAAATAGACACTAAATTAAGCATAAAAGGTAAAACTATGAAACTCTTAGAAGTGTAGAAGGAAATCTTTGTGGCATTCATTCAGGAAATAGATTTTATGACACTGAAAGTGCAAACAACAACAACAACAAATGAGATAAATTAGATAAATTAGAATCCAGAAGCATTTTAAAAATTTGTGTTGCAAAACATACCATCAAGAAAATAAAATGACAAGCCATAACAATGAAGAAAAATTTTGCATGTCATATTTTATCAGAAAACTACTTCTAGAATATATAGATAACACTTATGAGTCGATGATAAGAAGACAACTTAATTTAAAGATAGACCAAGGACCTGAAAAGATATTTCACCAAAAAAGATATTGAAATCACGTGAGAAGATACTCAAAGGTATTAGTCACCGCATGCTGCATGCTCAATCACTTCAGTCATGTACAACTCTTTTTGACCTCATGGACTATAGCCCGCCAGGGCCCTCTGTCCATGGGATTCTCCAGGCAAGAATACTGGAGTGGGTTGCCTTCTCCAGATGATCGTCCTGACCCAGGGAGAGAACACACAACTCTTGCATCTCCTGCTTTGCAGGCAGGTTCTTTACCCACTGAACCACCTGGGAAGCCCTGGGGAATGCAAATCAAAACCATAATGAGATACCTTATCATAATCACATATGGTTCGACAATAACAAGTGATGTGGAGAATGTAGAGTAGTTAGAGCACTCATACATTGTTGTGGGTGAGACTGTAAAATGTTGCAGCAACTATGGAAACCAGTTTGACAGTTCCTAAAACTGTTAAATATAGATTTACCCCTTCTAGGTACATGCCCAAGATAATGAAGACACTTGTATTAAAAAAGTTTATGGTAATGTACATAGCAAAATTAGTCTTAGTAGCAAAAATGTGGAAACAACTCAAATGAACATCAACTTAGCAAATAGGTAAATCAAATGTGATATATCCATTCAATGGAATATTATTTGGCAATGAGAAGAAATAAAGGGTGCATGCTACAATATGAATAAACCATGAAAACATTATTGCTGAGTGAAAGGAGTTATGCAGAAAAGTTCACAATTGTATGATTCCATTATATAAAATATCTGTAATAGGAAATTCCATTGAAAAAAGAGGATAGAACTGTGCTTTTCAGAAACTTGGAGCAGAGGATAATGGAGAGTGAATGTTAATGAGTGTAGATTTCTTGTGTGGTAGCAAAGATGTTTTAAAATTAGGTGATAATTATGGTTGCACAAATCTGTGAATATAGAAAAAGCACTGGGGTGTAGAGTGCACACTTTAAGGGGTGAATTTTATGGTATGTAAATTATAGCACAATAAAGTTGATGTAATAAAATAGTTTAAAAATTAGATTAATCTTATTCGAATGAAGAAAAACAATGCTAAGACATCATGAAACAGAAGAGACACAGAGAGAGAGGAAGAAAGGGGGCAGTGAGGGATTTTAAGAAGAAAGAATCCTGAGTACAAGTAAGGAATTCTGGGTGATTGGTGATTTGAATTAAAGGCACAGTGATGTTCTTACAAGACTCAAACCTTACATGATGCAGGGCCGTTTATCTGGTGTGTATTCACCATAGAGTGTGAATAAATTGATGACGAAAGAGTGAATCAAGATGCTAGAGATTAAGAGATGGATGGAACTTTACTAGATCCAAAAAAGCCCTGTGATAGAATCATGTAGAGACATCTCGTGAATGGTATGGACAGCATGAAAGCCCATGATTTACATTCTGGTTCCATGTTCACTTATGAATGCATGAGTGGGACAATTTTCACCCACATATTGTATTTGCTCTTTAATTCCACTTTTGTATACATCACATACACTAGTCAGCAATGACACAGAAATTAATCACTAGCTCCAAATACTTTGTTAAAATTAGAATACACTTGAGCAACTCAAATACCTTTTTAAAATGCAAAAATCATATTCAGTATTAACATTGTTCTTTTTGTATTTATTATCTTATTAATTTTGGTAGTAGTATGATGATGGCATAAAATGATTTATTAACTGTATTCCCTTCTGCCTGTTTCCTATGATTCTATTACCTTCCCGCTGAATTACAACTTTATTTGTTATTTTTCTATCATTTCAATTTAAGTAATTAGATTTACTTCACTGAAAGTCTACAGGGTCACTCACTGAAGTAAATTCTTCAAGGGATTATTATAGAATCATTGTTCTACAGTCGCACTATTAATCTACACTTTTCCTACATAGAGCAGGTTTTAAAAAATGTCGTATGATATTTACAGTATTTATTGCTCATCTTCAGGTTAAATTGTGATTTGTGCTTGTCTGATTATCTCTAATTCTAGCTATTTAAGTATATTTTCTTCAGATTAAATCTAGAAGTCTAACCTGAGAAGACAAAGACTTTAGGTAACTAACCAAGTAAATGAAGCCAAATATAGTTTTTAAATTAAATAGTGTTCATATTACATATGTTAACATTTCCTTTTCCTGTTCTGCTTTCTCCTTTTCTTCCCCCCTTTTATTTCCTTCTTCAACTATGTCTTAAAACAGGTAAATGGGCCTCATTTCATGTGTGAAAGCACTTATAAGCGTTATCTTTATGCCATGGTCTCTTCAACCGAACTTCAGAGTTTCCCCTAAGAGAAACATTGAGATGCTCTTCATGAAACACAGTCAGTTCAACTAAGATGCTGAAACTGTTGTTTTTGTTGATGGTATCTCATATGTCTCTGGAGTATATTCCTAAACATGACACAGATTCATCAGAGATATTTTTCTGTAATAGTTCACGTGATATTTGCCTTCTGGATTCAATAATTGATTTCATCATTAATGAATAAATACAGCCAAAAGAGAAGAATAACACACTTTTGAAAGACATTCACGTGAATATTGTCTGAAGTGGGGGACACAATTTAGCACAAATGCTTATACAATGATTGTCATGTGCCAGACACGATTCTAATGTTTTTTTATAAACCCTTACTCAGTGATTTTACAAATCCTTGCTCATGTAACCTTCAAAATAAATCTGCAAGATAGATATTAATAGTGCCATAACAACTTGGCACATGAAGAAACAGAGGCGTGTAGGAAATGAATTAAATAGCTGTTAAGGGGGAAATTCATGATGCTCTGTTGCCTGTAAGATGGACACCCATGCACTTCCTTTGGTGGATGCTGAGGTTGTCTCTCTAGAAGGACTGTCCAATTACACACTCTTCCTATCTTGGAAATGGGTCAGTGATCAGAAGAGATGTCCAAGAACTGAGGACACTTCATGCCTTTAGCTAGGCATAAACACATCTTCCAGGAGAAGGTTTCTCAGATAAACATACCCTTTTCTTCAGCTCAGGCTAAACTAATTGAGATTTTCCAGATCCTTCCTCAAACTCAATGGTTATTATAGTAACAAGCAGCAAAGTTATAAGAAAGACTTTGCTCTTGAATTATTTAGTCATAAGTCTAAGAATGTTGGAGAATAAAATAACAGCTTTTTCATGATACTTAGCACAGAGACTCTGAGATCCTCAAGTGTCAGGATTATTGACTTATTAATATTTGTGCCCTATGTTAAAGATGTAACAAAGTGAATGGTATATAAAATATGTGAGATAAATAGTTGATGATGTAACTATCATCAACTGATGATAGTTGTAAAGAAGGGGAAAAGGGAAGGAAAGAAGAAATAAAAGAAGGAATTACCAAAATCTGTGGTTTAAAAGCTTGTTTCTTACCAAATCCCAAATAAAGGGGACAGTTAATTTCCCATTTTATTTTAGAGTGTTTTTTAGTATTCCTTAGCATTCTCAAATACACACTTCACCATACAGGTACTAACACTTCCTTATACTTGGATCTCATATTCTCATCTAGACTCAGTGCTATCGAAAGCATTTCAACTCTACTTCGTGAATTCAGTTTCACAGCATCTCCTATCTTAACATTTACAAATTTGGAATGTCTTTCACCATATGCTCAGTTGATAAAGAATCCGCCTGCAATGCGGGAGACCTGGGTTCGATCCCTGGGTTGGGAAGATCCCCTGGAGAAGGGAAAGGCTACCCACTCCAGTACTCTGGCCTGGAGAATCCCATGGATTGTATAGTCCGTGGGGTCACAAAGTCGGACACGACTGAGCAACTTGCACTTCACCATGTTGGGAACTGCTTAACAGTAACAGAATATGAAGGTTTCCCAGGTGGCTTAGCGCTAAAGAATCTGCCTGCCTGTAAGGAGACGCAGGAGACGTGGGTTCAATCCCTGGGTCCAAAAGAGCCCCTGGAGGAGGGCATGGCAACCCACTCCAGTATTCTTGGCTGGAAAATCCCATGGACAGAGGAGCCTGGCGGGCTACAGGGTCGTGAAGAGTTGGACATGACTGAGTGACTGAGCTTGCACACAACAGAATATTGACTATCCTTGCTGTCTTACTCTAGGGAGAAAATAAAGGTAAAATATTGAAACTCTATTTATATTCTTCACTGGAAAAAAAAAGTATAAAAATCAGTAGACACCTCCTAAGAAAAACAGAAAGCAGATAAGGAATTTCTATTCTTTTCATAGTTTTCATGAATGTGTATATGAGGCACTTAATTTGTGGTCTCAATATTTTGATCTAATTCCCTGTATTTGCATCTCTGGCGCCTGGAATGTCATTGCCCACTGAATAACCTCAGCAAAACCACATGCCACACGCTGTCTGCAGACTCAGCAGAATGTGAAAGCCATCCAGCGGATCGTGCCTCAGACACTGGCAGCATATGTAAGGCTCTTGAGAAAGCAATTATTCCATCATTTAATTCATCTTCTTCCTGTTGCATAGTATCCCTCAACCTTCACAATTTAGAGTGATTCTTGTCACCTGAGACTTGCCCATACAAAACCTAGTCATTTTATTTTTTTTGATTTTTATTTTATACTGGTGTAAAGTTGATTAATGATGTTGTGGTATTTTCAGGTGTCCAACATGGTGATTCAATTATACATATATGTGTGTGTGTGTGTGTGTGTGTGTGTGTGTGTGTAAAATACATGTGTCTATTGTTCAAATTCTTTCCCCATTTAGGTTATTACAGAGGATTGAGGAGAGTTCCCTGGGCTATGAAGTAGGTCCTTGTTGGTTATTTATTTATTTATTTACAAAATCACTTACTTTAACTGGAGGCTACTTACTTTACCACATAGTGGTAGTTTCCTGCCACACATCGGCATGAATCAGCCACAGGTGCACGCGTGTGCCCCCGTCCTGAATCCCCCTCCCATTCCCCTCCCCACCCCACCCCTCTGCGTTGTCCCAGGGCACCGGCTTTGAGTGCCCTGCTCCATGCACTGAACTTGCACTGGCCATCTATGTTACATACGGTATACCAGTGTGAGTTCGGGATTGCCAGACCCCAGTCATTTTAAAGCTTGTCAGTTGGGTTGTTTAGTTTATATTGCACACCACCCAAGGGAGACTCACATATACTCACACATTGCTTCACTCTCAGGTGTGCATGGCCAAGGGAACGTACTGAAGGCTGAGAGATAAGAATCCAGGTAGTTCTCCTATCCGGTAATGAAAATGCTTATAATGTCATTGAATATCATTTACCTGTAGCCTATAAGGTTCCTTAGTTAAATCTCTTTTTTTACCTTTCCTTTATGCTGTGTCCTGTTCTCGCACCCCTCCCAACTCAATACTTGCTGCCTAACTGCCAACCTACTTGCAGAGGAGGAAAACAGAACAGAGCCATACTATCGCTCACTTTCCATGAGTAGGTATTCTCTGCTAAACTGAAAGTTCCTTGAGGCCTTCAACTATGCTATTTATCAAACATGGTCGACAAAATGTTTCAACCTGGCATATGTATGAAATGATAAATTTTGTCTCTACATATTTCTGTGTTGCAATTAGTTTGTAAGGGACATCTGGAGCCACTTTTCATACAACTTTTTTTCATATGCATCAACTTACATTTACTATACAAAATAGAGGAATGATTCAAACGTAGTCCAAAGTTTAGACAAAGTCTAACAGTTTGATGCCAGTGACAATTGAGTCTTTTTAAAGATTAGTGAAAACACTCTATAAGATCTCCCTCCTTCCATCTCTTCCTAAATGTCCTCTGCCAGGGACTGAGCTACTCAGTGATAATATAATAATGAACTATATGGACAGGACTTGGTTTCCATGCAGTTTACTGTTTAACGAGAGAAGGAAATATAAAATTGCAGAGGAGTGTGCTCTCAAGCTAACCCTAAACAAAGTCAGAGAATAAAGAACAGGTATGGCAAGACGAGAGAGAAAGCTTAGACATACTTCATGCTGCTCTGGTGGCATGAATGCACCGGAACAGTCAGAAAATAGCTTCATAGAAATCATTGACTGCAAACCTGGGAATCGTAACCCAGCTTCATTATCCGTCATCACAGGCCAAGTTCATCTTGCTGCTGTCATGTATGTCGCTGTGGGGATAACCGTTTTACTAAGTACGCAGCATCTGATCAGAGATGAAAGAGAAGAAGTTGGAAAAATCGGTTTATCACTTATTGGTATGGTTCTTCCTTGACCCAGAGAATTTCCTACAGTACAAGGATAACAGCTGCCTTTGAGCCTTAGGAGAAGAATTTATTAAAGAATCTCTGGTTAAGAAATGTCGGAAGGCCAGATAATTGATCATGCAAGAACAGC
Organism: Cervus canadensis; assembly: GCF_019320065.1. NCBI lineage: Eukaryota > Metazoa > Chordata > Mammalia > Artiodactyla > Cervidae > Cervus > Cervus canadensis. The sequence goes on along the minus strand of NC_057391.1, from coordinate 92,487,154 downwards.
TGTCTGATCACATGCTGTATCATTTTCAATCCTACCTGTCACAAAGACTCTATCTTACCTGCCAATTCGACTTGAACAAGACTTTTCACAGCTTTAGAACTTGAAACTGAACTAGACTCCAATGGTTTCCAAGGACATTACAGCGAATTTGGTAACGGCACTTCTTTAATCAGGCCCCACCCAAGCCATTTGTCCAAGAACACAATATCTAGACAATATATATATATAAAAAGAAAAAAAGGCTTAGATAATAATGTTAAGGGTTATATTGTTGGCTATCTCAGATGAAGTCTATTTGCATGCACTAATAAAGTTTTAATAAGAGAATTGTCACTGGTCAAACTTTTATCTGATAATAGAAAGTATCTAATATGCATATTTTTACTAAATTCCTAAAACACTCTTTACAATAGGTATTTTATCCCTGCTTTACAGTTATGGAGACTAGAACTCAGACAGTTTTGCCTCTGAGGAATGCAGTTATCAGATGATAGTCTTAGTAATACTAGTAATTACAAGGTCCATTTTCTTATTACTACACAAAGTTGCCTCCTTGAAGAAGTATATGATATATATATATTTTTTTTTCATCAAGGAAGTTATGATCTAACAACAGAAATAGGACCTGTAATTGAATGTAAATCAGCTTGCACTTACCAAATACCTCTGTGGACAGCATACTACAAAGTTTATAAAAATAATGATGGGACAGACCCTGCCCTTAAGGATAGCTTCTTAAAAACCAAAGCCACAGGAGCTATCACCCTATGCTGTGGTTCAGTCAGTAAGTCATGTTCATTCAGTTCAGTTGCTCAGTCATGTCTGACTCTTTGCAACCCCATGAACTGCAGCACGCCAGGCCTCCCTGTCCATCACCAACTCCCAGAGTTTACTCAAACCCATGCCCATCAAGTCAGTGATGCCATCCAACCATCTCGTCCACTGTCTTCCCCTTCTCCTCCTGCCCCCAATCCCTCCCAGCATCAGGGTCTTTTCCAATGAGTCAGCTTTTCGTATCAGGTGACCAAAGTACTGGAGTTTCAGTTTCAGCATCAGTCCTTCCAATGAACACCCAGGACTGATCTCCTTTAGGATGGACTGGTTGGATCTCCTTGAAGACCAAGGGACTCTCAAGAGTCTTCTCCAACACCACAGTTCAAAAGCATCAATTCTTCAGCACTCAGCTTTCTTTATAGTCCAACTCTCATATCCATACATGACCACTGGAAAAACCATAGCCTTGACTAGATGGACCTTTGTTGATAAAGTAATGTCTCTGCTTTTTAATATGCTGTCTAGGTTGGTCATGACTTTCCTTCCAAGGAGTAAGTGTCTTTTAATTTCATGGCTGCAGTCACCATTCGCAGTGATTTTGGAGCCCAAAAAAATAAAGTCAGCCACTGTTTCCACTGTCTCTCCATCTATTTGCCATGAAGTGATGGGACTGGATGCCATGATCTTAGTTTCCTGAATGTTGAGCTTCAAGCCAACTTTTTCACTCTCCTCTTTCACTTTCATCAAGAGGCTTTTTAGTTCCTCTTCACTTTCGGCCATAAGGGTGGTGTCATCTGCATATCTGAGGTTATTGATATTTCTCCCTGCAATCTTGATTCCAGCTGTGCTTCCTGCAGCCCAGCGTTTCTCATGATGTACTCTGCATATAAGTTAAATAAGCAGGGTGACAATATACAGCCTTGATGTACTCCTTTTCCTATTTGGAACCAGTCTGTTGTTCCATGTCCAGTTCTAACTGCTGCTTCCTGACCTGCATACAGGTTTCTCAAGAGGCAGGTCAGGGGGTTTGGTTCAACTCTTTGCAACTCCAAGAAGTGCAGCATGCCTGGCTTCCCTGTCCATCACCATATCCTGGGGTTTACTCAAACTCGTGACCATTGAATCAGGGTTTTTTCCAATAAGTCAGCTCTTTGCATCAGGTAACCAAAGTATGGAGCTTCAGCATCAGTCCTTCCAATGAATATTCAGGGTTAATTTCTTTTAGGATTGACTGGTTTGATCTTGCTGCAGTCCAAGAGACTCTCAAGAGTCTTCTCCAACACCACAGTTTGAAGGCATCAGTTCTTCAGTGCTCAGTCTTCTTTGTGGTCCAACTTTCACATCTATACATAACTACAGGAAAAACCATAGCTTTGACTAGAAAGAACTTTTTGGGAAATGATGTCTCTGCTTTTGAATTTGCAGTCTCCCTGTGTCACAGATTTTCTTCCAAGGAGCAAGCACTTTTTAAATTTCATGGTTGCAGTGACAGCAATGATTTTGGAGCCCAAGAAAATAAAGTCTGTCACTGTTTGTATTCTTTCCCCATCTATTTGCCATGAAGTGATGGGACTGGATGCCATGATCTTAGTTTTTGAGTGCTGAGTTTAAAGCCAGCTTTTCACACTCTTCTTTCACCCTCGTCAAAGGTTCTTTAGTTCCTCTTCACTTTCTGTCATTAAAGGGTTATCATCTGCATATATGAGACTGTAGATGTTTCTCCCAGCAATCTTGATACCAGCTTATGCTTCATCAAGTCAAGTATTTCACATGATGCACTCTGTATGTAAGTTAAATAAGCAGGGTGACAATATATAGCCTTGATGTACTCCGTTTCCAATTTTGAAGCACTCCGTTGTTCCATATCCATTTCTAACCATTCATTCTTGTCCAGTATATAGGTTTCTCAGGAGACATGTAAGGTGGTCTGGTGTTCCCACCTATTTAAGAATTTTCCAGTTTGCTGTGATCCACAGAGTCAAAAGGACAAGTAACAATAAATGTCAGTGAAAATGTGAAAAAAAAAAATGAAGTCCTTGTACACTTCATGGGAAATAGATGGAGGAAGAGTGGAAACAATGACACAGATTTTATTTTGGGGGCTTCAAAATCAGCAGATGGTGAGTGCAACCATAAAATTAAAATACGCTTGCTCCTTGAAAGAAAAGTCATGACCAACTTAGACAGCATGTTAAAAAGCAGACACATTACTTTGCCAATAAAGGTCTGTCTGGTCAAGGCTATGGTTTTTCCAGTGGTCATGTATGGATGTGAGATTTGGACTATAAAGAAAGCTGGGCACCGAAGAATTGATGCTTTTGAACTGTGGTGTTGGAGAAGACTCTTGAGAATCCCTTGGGCTGCAAGGAGATCAAACTGACCCATCCTAAAGAAAATCAGTCCTGCAGTATGGTACTGGTACAAAGACAGAAATATAGATCAATGGAACAGAATAGAAAGCCCAGAGATAAATCCACAAACCTATGGACACCTTGTCTTCGACAAAGGAGGCAAGGATATACAATGGAAAAAAGACAACCTCTTTAACAAGTGGTGCTGGGAAAACTGGTCAACCACTTGTAAAAGAATGAAACTAGAACACTTTCTAACACCATACACAAAAATAAACTCAAAATGGATTAAAGATCTAAATGTAAGACCAGAAACTATAAAACTCCTAGAGGAGAACATAGGCAAAACACTCTCTGACATAAATCACAGCAGGATCCTCTATGACCCACCTCCCAGAATATTGGAAATAACAGCAAAAATAAACAAATGGGACCTAATGAAACTTAAAAGCTTTTGCACAACAAAGGAAACTATAAGTAAGGTGAAAAGACAGCCTTCAGAATGGGAGAAAATAATAGCAAATGAAGCAACAGACAAAGGATTAATCTCAAAAATATACAAGCAACTCCTAAAGCTCAATTCCAGAAAAATAAATGACCCAATCAAAAAATGGGCCAAAGAACTAAACAGACATTTCTCCAAAGAAGACATACAGATGGCTAACAAACACATGAAAAGATGCTCAACATCACTCATTATCAGAGAAATGCAAATCAAAACCACAATGAGGTACCATTACACGCCAGTCAGGATGGCTGCTATCCAAAAGTCTACAAGCAATAAATGCTGGAGAGGGTGTGGAGAAAAGGGAACCCTCTTACACTGTTGGTGGGAATGCAAACTAGTACAGCCGCTACGGAGAACAGTGTGGAGATTCCTTAAAAAACTGGAAATAGAACTGCCATATGACCCAGCAATCCCACTTCTGGGCATACACACTGAGGAAACCAGATCTGAAAGAGACACGTGCACCCCAATGTTCATCACAGCACTGTTTATAATAGCCAGGACATGGAAGCAACCTAGATGCCCGTCAGCAGACGAATGGATAAGGAAGCTGTGGTACATATACACCATGGAATATTACTCAGCCATTAAAAAGAATTCATTTGAATCAGTTCTAATGAGATGGATGAAACTGGAGCCCATTATACAGAGTGAAGTAAGCCAGAAAGATAAAGAACATTACAGCATACTAACACATATATATGGAATTCAGAAAGATGGTAATGATAACCCTATATGCAAAACAGAAAAGGAGACACAGATGTACAGAACAGACTTTTGGACTCTGTGGGAGAAGGCGAGGGTGGGATGTTTCTAAAGAACAGCATGTATATTATCTATGGTGAAACAGATCACCAGCCCAGGTGGGATGCATGAGACAAGTGCTCGGGCCTGGTGCACTGGGAAGACCCAGAGGAATCGGGTGGAGAGAGAGGTGGGAGGGGGAATCGGGATGGGGAATACGTGTAACTCCATGGCTGATTCATGTCAATGTACGACAAAACCCACTGCAATGTTGTGAAGTAATTAGCCTCCAACTAATAAAATTAAATGAAAAAAAAAAAAGAAAATCAGTCCTGAATCTTCATTGGAAGGACTGGTGTTGAAGCTGAAACTCCAATACTTTGGCCACCTGATGTGAACTGACTTACTGGAGAAGATTCTGATGCTGGGGAAGATTGAAGGTGAGAGAACAGGACGACAGAGGATGAGATGGTTGGATGGCATCACCGACTCAATGGACATGAGTTTGAGTAAACTCCGGGAGTTGGTGATGGACAGGGAGAGATGGTATGCTGCAGTCCATGGGGTCACAGAGCTTCAGACACAATTGAGTGACCAAACTGAACTGCAATCTACTGTGTTGGTGGGAAGGTAAATTGGTACAGCCACTAATGAAAATTATTTGGAGAGTCTTTAAAAAAATAAAAATAGAGCTACTGTATGATTCATAAATACTACTTCTGGGTATATATGTGAAGAAAGCAAAATTCTTAAATTGAAACAATGTCTACATTCCCACTTTCATTGTAGCACTATTCATAGAGACCAGAATATGGCAACATCTTATATGTTCACCAACAGACAACAAAGAGGCAACAAATCGATAATGAAAATGTGATTTTATGATCATATATGTAGGCATATTTAATAGGCTGTGTGCTTGCTTAGTTGCTCAGTCTTGTCCAACTCTGCGACCCCATGGACTGGAGCCTGCCAAGGTTCTATGTGCATGGGGTTCTCCAGGCAATAATACTGGCATGGATAGCCATTCCCTGCTCTTAGGGATCTTCCTGACCCAGGGATAGAACCCAGGTTTCTTGCATTGCAGCTGGATTCTTCACTGTCTGAGCCACCAGGGAAACCCAATATATTATACAAGTATGTGCACATATAATATCTATGTATGTGCATATATAATATATACATATGTATATGTGTATTATATAGGTGTGTGCAAATATAATAAAATGTATATGGATGTGTGTTTATGACCCTCTCTATATAATGTGTCTCTCTATATATATATAAATATAAATGTACATATATAAATATATATATGTAGGGCTTCCCTGGTGGCTCAGTTGCTAAAAAATCTGTCTGCAATGTAGGAAATCCTGGTCTTATCACTGGGTTGGGAAGATCCCCTAAAGAAGAGATTGACTACCTACTCCAGTATTCTTGCTTGGAGAATCCCATGGACAGAGGAGCCTGGCAGGCTACAGTCCATAGAGTCGCAAAGAGTAGGACAGGACTGAAGTGACTTTCACTTTCACGTATATGTATTATTCAATCAATAATATGTATTATTCAATTATTCAATAAAAAATAAGAAAATACTGCTATTTGTATCAGCGTGGATGGACCTTGAGTGTAAGTGGAATGACAGATATAGAAAGACAAATACTCTATGATCTCGTTTATATCTGGAATCTACAAAAGTTGAACTCAGACTGGTTGTTTTCAGAATCTGGGTGATTTGGGATGGGGAAGTGAGAAGATGTTGGTCAAAGGGTACAATCCCTCAATTATAAACTGAACACATTCTGGGGATCTAATGTGCAGCATGTACTGAATGATGAGGCTGAAATTTGCTCAGAGAACATTTCACACGCTAGCAAAGTAATGCTCAAAATTTCCCAAGCCAGGCTTCAACAATACATGAACCGTGAACCTCCAGATTTTCAAGCTAGATATGGAAAAGGCAGAGTAACCAGAGATTAAATTGCCAATATCTGTTGGATTATAGAAAAAGCAAGAAAGTTCCAGAAAAAAAAAATCTAATTCTGCTTCATTGACTATGCCAAATACTTCATGTGGATCACAACAAATTGTGGAAAATTCTTCAAGAGATGGGAATACCAGACCACCTTATCTGCCTTCTGTGAAACCTATATGCAACAGTTAGAAATGTACATGGGGCAATAGACTGGTTCCAAATTGTGAAAGGAGTACATCAAGGCTGTATATTGTCACCCTGCTTATTTAACTTATATGCAGAGTACATCATGAGAAATGCTGGGCTTGATGGATGAAGCACAAGCTGGAATCCAGATTGCTGGGAGGAATATCAATAACATCAGATATGCAGATTTCACCACCCTTATGGCAGAAAGTGAAGAGGAACTAAAGAGCCTCTTGTTTAAAGTGAAAGAGGAGAATGAAAAAGCTGGCTTAAACCTCAACATTAAAAAAACGAAGATCATGGCATCTGGTCCCATCACTTCATGGCAAATAGATGGGGGAAACAATAAAAACAGTGACAGACTTTATTTTCTTAGTCTCTGCAGATAGTGACTGCTGTCTTGAGATTAAAAGACTCTTGCTCCTTGGAAGGAAAGCTATGACAAACCTGTACAGCATATTAAAAAGCAGAGATATTACTTTGCTGACAATGGTCCATATAATCAAATTATGGTTTTTCAGAGGTCATGTATACATGTGAGAGTTGGACCATAAAGAAGGCTGAGCACCGAAGCATTGGTGCTTTTGAACTGTGGTGTTGGATAAGACTCTTGAGAGTCCCTTGAACTGCAAGGAGATCAATCTTAAAGGAAATAAATTCTGAATATTCATTGGAAGGGCTGATCCTATAGCTGAAGCTCCAGTACTCTGGCCACCTGATGTGTAGAGCCAGTTCATTAGAAAAGACCCTGAAGCTGTGAAAGATTGGGGGCAGGAGAAGAAGGGGACAACAGAGGATGAGATGGTTGGATGGCATCACTGACTTGATGGACATGATTTGAGCATGCTCTGGGAGATGGTGAAGGACAGGGAAGCCTGGTGTCGCGAAGGGGAGGACACAATTGAGTGACTGAACAACAACAAGAGAACATTTGCTTAAGTGTTCTCACCACACACATGAAAAATGGTAAATTTGTGAGGTGATGAATGTGTTAACTAGCCTTATCATGGTAATCATTTCACTATGTGTTTATCATCACGTTGCACATCTTAATTTTACACAATATTATTTGTCAATTATATATTCCTAAATCTGGAAATGCATTTTTTTAATAAGGAAAGATTAGGAAAAATGATAACTGAGAGACCACAGAACCCTTTATTTTTCTGATAGGTCTCCATTCACCAGAACAGGTAAATCCCTAACCTAAAGTCATCTGGTTCCCAAGTCATGGTCAGAAGCTCGTGGTAAGAGTGATGGTCAGAGCAGTTAGACTCAGCCTCACAGATGACTGACAAGTCTACAGAGCCATTTTCTCAGGACTCTGCACGTGGGGTTTAACATTCTGCGACTGATGTCTTGAAATATTTGACAAATATTATCTTTGGATAGGTGTTTTATAAGTGCAAACCTGGGCTTCCCCTGTGGCTCAGTGGTAAACAGCTCGCCTGCCAAAGCAGGAAATGCAGGTTCCATCCCTGGGTCGGGAAGGTCTTCTGGAGAAAGAGATGGCGACCCACTCCAGTAGTCCTGCTTGTGAAACCCCACAGGCAGAGGAGACTGGCAAACTATAGTCCACGGGGTTGCAAAAGGGTCGGACACCACTTCGCAACGAAACACCAACAGCAAGATCACACCTGCCTCTCCAGCAAACCACTTCTGTTCCCCCAACATGCCCAGGATGCTGGCAGACACCTGGCTTCTCATCTCAGTTATTGAGATTTCACTTGTTTGGAGAAAATGGCTGCTGCCTAAGAGCTTTCTCTCTCTCCTCTCACTACCAAAATGCTCATTTGTGGAGGAACAGGTTTCAGTCTCTGAATGACTTCTCTACACTTGACAGGTGGGGATTGCAACGCCAGTTACGTTAATGATTTCTGAGGCGACACTGAGGCCTCTGAGGCTGCTTGGCCGAGCAGCTAGCAGGAAACTAATGAGCATCGCAGCACGACCTGGGCCTCTGAAAGGGGCGTGTTGTGAAGAATGGAGGAGAGAAATAAATGAGAGACCTCAGCTTCTGGTAAGAATATCAGTGAAGGCCCTTAATGGAGTCTAGAAAATAAAATTAATCACCCCTAATGTTTGGGGTGTGGGCAAATATCTGATTTAATTCTGCTTATAAATATTTTCTAGAGAATGATGCATGGCATCACAGAGGGTTGAGAAGCATGATCTGAACTGGATTTAATATTGAGAGGGGCAGAGTGGCGGAAGTCACAGCAATTATAGGTATAACTGGGGAAAGCATTCTTTTTCTATTGCACTTGTGGTAATCTTGGCTAAAAAATATATGTAATTCTGCCGTGAAAAATGTACCTTGGAAATCATGATCTTAAGCACTGGAGATAGCCAATTAAATTAGCAAATTAAAATATGCTTACAGATGCACTAACCTAATATCAAGTTTTTAGTAAGAATGGGCAATGAAAACATACAATTTCATAGCCACTGGGCTCTGACATGGAATGTTAATCATCCAGATAAAATAATAAGAAAATAATAAGTTAAATGTTGAATAACTAAACTGATAGGAAAAAAAGTGCTTTTTGGGGGAAAATCATTTTTTAAATTATTTTATAAGATTTAACAGGAGAAAGAGACTTCAGAAAAAATATGTTATACATGGAAAGTCACTCTGAAGTAGGGAGAAACAAATAAGCAAATAAAACATGTTGCTGGTTATTAGATGTCATGATTTGAAGAACTAATTCTTTAGTTAAATATCTCCCTGACCTTTTATCAAATCAGTTAATTTTCTTTTCCCTCAATAGTCTCATATTTAACCTGAGTGTATTTCCCCAGTCCCTCAACTGAGAAATTAATCAAGATTAATGCTTTAAAATCTACAAGGTTAAATTTATTATAGTCTTAATACAGAATAACAGATGGGGAATTATACAAGGGAGTGACTCCTAGAATAACTCACCAAGCAAGGATTCTGGGCCATCTCCAATCGTGCAGACCATTTCAGCAAAAGCCAGGAGCTGTTTAGGGAGAGGAATAAATCTGACCCTCCATTCCACTGACACTTCATAAGCATGAGGCCTAGGGAAGCCACTTAACTTCTTTCTGCTTTATTTTTATTACCTGTTTTTAAAAGGTGATAATGAGTAACATTAGTCTGAAATATTATAAAGTGTAGGAGAATTTGTAAACTAAAAAGTACTTTGGAGTGGAATTTACTTTAGACTCTATTTTGCTGCCTTACTTTCACAAAAGTAAGGCACACAATGTCAAGGAAATCTAATAATTTAACAACAACAACAACAAAAAAAAATGAGTGAAGTCAGTCTGGAGTTGCTCATTTCAAGAGCAGTATGGGAAATGCTTCCTTCTTGGAGAATCTTAAATAATCACACTGAGGCTCAATAACACCCACACTGTCTCTCCTACCATCCACTGCTGAAGTGCACCAAACTACATCAAAAGGAAATGTCCATTTGTACCACTTATTTGCAAAACAAAAATAGAGTCACAGATGTAGAAAGCAAGCGTATGGTTACCAGAGGGGAAATTAAATTTGGAGATTGGGGCTGACATATACAGACTACTGTATATAAAGTGGGTAACTGTAAGAACACCGTATAGCACAGGCAACTCTTCCCAAAAATCTGTAATAGTGTGTATGGCAAAAGGCTCCAAAAAAGAATGAACATATGTATATGTAGAATCGATTCATGGCAGAAACTAGCACAACCTTTTAAATCAACTATACTCCAATAACTATTCTTTAAGAATAATAAAACTAAATACATACACTTCATTAAAAAATGAAGTTCCCATATCAAACACTATTCAGAAGTTAAGAGCCAGGTAGTGCTATCATCTGTACTCATCTACTTGACAAAAATTGGTTAACAGGAGAGGAATATAACCTAGAGATACATGCTCACCAAAAACTGCCCAAGCATCTCATCACTCAGTCCCCGAGAGAGCAGACACGGAACACTACCTCAGGCAGACAGGGCATCAGAATGTTTCTCTTCTACCAAAATGACTTCTCCTGGAGTCAGGTAGAAGAACTGTGATTCACCTCAAAGTTGGTCATTTAAATGTCATGTCAGCTGACGTCAAGTCACTTAAAGATCAAGCCCTATCATTGGCATATTTGTCTCAAACCTACACTGTCTAATATTTCACTACATGTCTGTCCCTCTGTGTTGTATGTCACTCTGTGTTGTATGTCCCTCTGTGTTGTATGTCTGACTCTGCAACCCCGGGACCTCAGTGCGTCAGGCTTCCACATCCACTAAGGTACTGTTTTCTCAATTAATCTGAATATAACAGTTATCCAGAATGTTACAAAATATCTGTATTTTACCTTATTAAAAATACATATTTCTGGACCTCTTTCCAGAGATTCAGATGCTGTCAGTAACAGCTTCGAGCACATATTTTAAGAAACAACTCAGAGGATTCCTTTGACTAGATAAATTGGAACAAACTTCTGCTAAGTATTGGAAAACAGGGACAAAAAAGATTTGATCTCATCCTTGGAGGACCCACTAAGTCTAGAAAGTGAGACATGCAAATATATGTCTAACAAATTACCTCTTGAGGTAGTATAGGGGATCATGAAACAGATAACAACAAAGGAGATGCTAACTAATTTAATCCAAGTAAAGGGGGCAAAAACAGTATTTACACAGAGGAAATGATCTTTTCACTTGTGATAAATATTTTAACTTTCTCTTGGATTGTTTTTCACTTATCTTTTTAGACTCAGGATTTTATTCTTCCAACTGATGAACATTTCAAGAGCACTTTTGCTTCATTTTATACCCTTTTTGTCTGATTAACTGTATCTCACTAAGAAGTCATCGATTATGTAACTTTTGTATGTACTGACTTTACTATGACCATTTCTAGGTTACACTTGCTTGTAATTTTATAAATCTGTTCAAGGAAATCAGTATGTATCCAAATCCATTAGTGTTTAGTAGGATAATAATTTGAGGATGCAAGGGAAAGAACAAAACCATTTTGCTACATTCTCAACATTAAATACTTTAATGCCTTAATTTTGACCAAAAAACAGTTTTCTATTCTAATTTGCAGGCTTTTAAACACTTGTGGGAATAAATTCTATTAGTTTATTTGGCCATCTGTATTCTTTATTTTATATATTGTATATTAATGGCTGTTAGAATTTTTTAAATAAGGAAACTAGCTAGAAGATGTTCTCATTTTATTTGAGGACTGATAAAATCCTGCAAAACCCTAGGGAACTATCTTTTGCCCTCACATGCATGGTATTTGTGTGTGCAGAAGCATGTAGTGCATTCCGTTTGTAGTTTAAGAAAATAGCATAGCTGTGCTTAGTCGCTCAGTCATGTCCGACTCCTTGTGACCCCATGGACTGTAGCCCACCAGGCTCCTCTGTCCATGAGGATTCTCCAGGCAAGAATACTGGAGTGGGTTGCCATGCCCTCCTCCAGGGGATCTTCCCAACCCAGGGATCTAATCCAGGTCTCCTGCATTGCAGGTGGATTCTTTACTGGAGCCGCCAGCAAAGCCCAAGAATACTGGAGTGGGTAGCCTAACCCTTCTCCAGGGGATCTTCCCAACCCAGGAATCAAACAGGGGTCTCCTGCTTTGCAGGCAGATTCTTCACCAGCTGAGCTACCAGGGTAGCTTGTTATAGCAGCCTAATAAAGTGCAAACACTTTCCCCCATTGTCCCTTTATTACTCATATTTTCATGTCAGGAGATTTTGTAAAGTCCACAGTAATGGTGCAGTTGACTATACATTGGTCTGTGAACTCGCTTTTTGATTTTTCAACCTGTCAATTTGTGCTTTGGCCGCCGATAACATGACCTTGCAGTATTTATATGGTCTTGTCACAGGTGAATGCAGATATCTATAAGGTTAGGTTCAGGAAGTGGATTCTTCAATGAGTAAAGGAGAAAAGTCTGAGAGGAGATGCAAAAAGCAAAGCTGTTAATGCTTGGAATGCATAAAGGGAGCTTATCCCTTTCCTCTGGTTTCACCACCTCCGTCTGCAGTGATCAGTTACATGCCAGGCCAATGGCATTTGTTGCAATCCATGTAAGACAAGGCGAGCATTCAGCTCTTGAACTAGGAATGCTTTCTGACTAGCCAGTCTGCAGTTTATGAAAAACAGAGTGCTCGTAAAGAATCCTCAAGTAAAGAACATATTATGAAGCAGTGATGCTCAGAATTTATAATTTCCATTTTATTCTTTATGACACTTTTAGCATATCGGATCTTCTAAAGAAATTGCTATTAGCTGATGACCTTGGAGAATCATAGAATTTTGGAGAAAGAAAGAAGTCTAGAGTTATCTTGTCTAATTCTCTTACTTTGAGGTATGATGTGAACATGACTGGGATTGACGTATACACACTACAATATATGAAATAGATAACTAATAAGGACTTACTGGGTAGCCCGGGGAACTCTACTCGATCAATGCTCTGTAATGATCTTTATGGAAAAGTAATCTAAAAAAAGTGGATACATGTATATGTATAACTGATTCACCCTGCTCTACCCTTGAAGCTAGCACAACATTGTAAATCATCTATACCCTAATAAAAATCTTTAAATCATGAAAGATGGGATGATGGTTCAGGGTGGCACAGCAAGGTAGAGGCAGCCATTGACACAAACATTTCTGATTTCCAACAGTGTCATTTCTACCGTACTGCATTCACTTTGGTTCCGGGATTCAAACATTAAATTAACAACTATTGGCACGTCCCTGGTGGTCCAGTGATTAATGCTTCCCCTTCCAAGGCCAGGGGTGCAAGTCTGATCCTTAGTCAGGGAGCTAAGCTCCCATGTGCTTGCAGCCAAAGAAATCAAAGCATAAAACAGAAGCAATATTGAAACAAATTCAGTAAAGACTTAAAAAAATCCACACCAAAAATATTAAAAGCAATAACTATTGCTGAGCAACAATTATGTGGTACAAAATTTAAAAAAAAATTACTAAGGCACCATCTTCTTTTAACCTAATTTCCTTAAAAAAGAGTAAAGTCTACAAGCAGGCATTATCAATCAGGTAGTGGAAAATATCATGCTTTTCTGATGTTTGACTAGGCTGTTAAATTATCACTGAGAAGAACAAGTTGTACTTTTTCCTGAAGTGGACTGGTGGTCCAAAATGCAGGTCCAAGCAAATGTCTGCAGATTACTTTTGCACAGAGAGCTAATGTAATACATGCTTGAAGACATTAGTTTTTAGAAATGTCAATCCATTCTCTCTTTCACAAAAGCTATAAGGCATCTTCCATTATCCAGACACTCCAGAAGTAAGCAACTGATTTTCCTAAAGGGAATTCACTCATTTTTCTGTTTTTCTCATCTGAATGGAACCCCAGTTAGCAGTGCCTAGCAGGAAGGACCATTTTGCATCTTATTTCCCATTCTTGGTGTGAAAGGGCCAAGACGTATTTCCTTTTAACAAAAGTGACCAAAGTGAATACAGGGAGCTCCCTAAGCTCCAGGGGTCTTTACAGGAATGAACTGCCCACTTATAACTCAGGCTGGCTTAGGAAGCTGACCTCACCTTCCATCATCACGCGCTTCCAGTTGCCTGTGCAATGAAGTGTGACAACAGTCTTAAGAGCATGTGAAAACATATTTCATGACGGGGTCATTAATTTGCCCTGCTGGCTCTGTGATGTTCTCCATATGTTGTGTGTCCTTCTCCGCTAAGGTCTTTCCTGATAAGGACTTCTGCTTTTACAGGGTGGAGCTCTGATGGGCATCCTTTTCCTTGGCGGAGACCAGCATCATTCCAACATTTTATTTGTGCATGAAAGAGTGGAATGTTATGGAAGTACCTGCTGCAGTTGGGCATTTGTTCTTACTTTCCAGAGGTATCTGCCAAACCCTGGATTTTAAGACCCTAGTCAATGAATTTCAGAGCATTACTATCAAAAATTCATTCTAGCATCTGCAAGTAAAAAGGAAAAGGCTCCATTACTCTAATTATTCTTAAGAGGGTCTAATAAAATATACATCGACTAAGAGTCATGTGACTATATAACTTGCCATTTATTTCCTATATCAAATAAAATTTGTACATTAATGTGGTAAACTGAAGCAAAAAATAAATACATGAACTTCAAATCTGTCTTTAAATATATATACCATATAAGTTAGTATATAATGATATCATTTTAAAGGGCTTTCAATCATAGTGTTTGTAAATACTCTAAACTTATACCTTATTTATTCTACTGAATAGTAACAAGTAGCACATTATAGTCTAGGATTTACTCAGACAGAGAGTGGGGTGGGTGGGCAGAAGGTGAATAACTATGGTTTCTACTTATAGTAGTTCCCTATCTGGCATATTGAAACTTAATAAATATATGATGAATAAACATACATTATAGATCAATAAAATAGATACAATGTTCTCTAATTATTTGTGTTAGTGCTATAATACAGATAAATTTTGTATTACACACAGATATTCACAAAGGGCATGGAGTATTCAGAGGATGGGAAATGAGCCCTTACACAATACCAGAAGGGAAATTTTGTGCTAATACTTGAAAGTAGGGTAAGGAGTTTTTGAAGGAAGGATGGTGCATGGAGTTGATAATTCCAAATATTTGTGGATCGAAGAGATAACTCAGCTCTTTTACCAAGGTCAGTTTCCTGGTTCTGAGTGTTTACTCTAGTTATGTAAGATGGTAACATTTGAGGAGGCTGGATAAAAGACATAAGGGATATGGAATTTGGGGGTACTTTTTCTGTAAGTGTAAATATAGCTCTAAATATATATTTAATAAAGGATGGAAAAAAAAGACTTTGTATTATTAGTCATGATAGGCATAATCCTAAAATGGTCCCTAATATTTCCCATACCCTCATGGAAAAGACATGTATAATCCAAGGGACTCTATATATGGTGGCTTTAACTCATATGATAGACTATGTTATTTGGCAAAGTTGATCTTAACATCTGGAAGATGTTCCAGATATTCAAGCTAGTTTTATAAAAGGCACAGGAACCAGAGATCAAATTGCCAATGTCCGCTGGATCATCGAAAAAGCAAGAGCTCCATAAAAACATTTACTTCTGCTTTATTAACTATGCCAAAACCATTGACTGTGTGGACCACAACAAACTGGAAAATTCTGAAAGAGATGGACATACTAGACCACCTGACCTGCCTCCTGAGAAACCTGTATGCAGGTCAGGAAGCAACAGTTAGAACTAAACATGGAATAAAAGACTAGTTCTAAATAGGAAAAGGAGTAGATCAAGGCTGTATATTGTCACTCTGCTTATTTAACTTATATGCAGAGTACATCATGAGAAATGCTGGGCTGGAAGAAGCACATGCTGGAATCAAGATTGCCAGGAGAAATATCAATAACCTCTGATATGCAGATGGCACCACCCTTATGGCAGAAAGTGAAGAAGAACTAAAGAGCCTCTTGAAAGTGAAAGAGGAGAGTGAAAAATTAACTTAAAACTCAACATTTAGAAAACTAAGACTATGACATCTGGTCCCATCACTTCATGGCAAATAGTGGCAACAGTGACAGACTTTATTTTGGGGGGCTCCAAAATCACTGCAGATGGTGACTGCAGCCATGAAATTAAAAGATGCTAGCTCCTTGGAAGAAAACCCATGACCAATCTAGACAGCATATTAAAAAGCAGAGACATTACTTTGACAGCAAAGGTCCATTTAGTCAAAGCTGTGGTTTTTCCAGTAGTCATGTATGGATGTGGGAGCTGGACTATAAAGAAAGCTGAGCACTGAAGAATGGATGTTTTTGAACGGTGGTGTTGGAGAAGACTCTTGAGAGTCCCTTGGACTTCAAGGAGATCCAACCAGTCCATCCTAAAGGAAAACAGTCCTGAATATTTATTGGAAGGACTGATGCTGAAGCTGAAACTGCAATACTTTGGTCACCTGATGCAAAGAACTGACTCACTGGAGAAGACCTTGGTGCTGGGAAAGAGCAAAGGCAGAAGACGACAGAGGATGAGATGGTTGGATGGCATCACTGACTCAACAGACATGAGTTTGAGTAAACTCTGGGCATTGTTGATGGACAGGGAGGCCTGGCATGCTGCACTCCATGGGGTTGCAAAGAGTCAGACATAACTGAGGACCTGAACTGAACTTATCTTAACATAAAGAGATTATCTGGGTGAACCTGGTTTAATCAGATGAGCCTATGAAAAGTAATGAGCTTTTTCTGGCTATTTATGTGAACTGAACTGATGTGAAAAAAAGTCCAGAGATTAAAAATATGAGAGAGGGATTTTATACATTTTTGCTATCTTGAAGATAGAGGGGACCACCTGGTCAAGTTACTTTCTTAGAGCTGAAAGTGATAGCCAGCCAGGGAATGAAGATCTCAGTGTTACAATCATGAAAACTGAACTCAATCAAAGCATGAATGAGCTTGGAAGTACATTTATGTCCAAAGACTCTAGATAAGAATTCAGCTGGGGAACACCATAATTTTGCATTAGGCTGGACAGAGAATAGAGACATTCTGCACTGAACTTTTCACTGAAGTTTACAGTTGTGTGTTACACCACAAGAGAAAACCTAAATTTACCTAAATAGAATGCCAAGTTCTTTTCAGAGAAAACATTACTCCTAAAGTTATTACATCTTTCTGGAACCCACCATAATGCCCCTTGATATAACAAATAAACAATGGCTTCAAACATTCAATCCACAGTTACTCAGCCTGCTACAATGGCTGACTGTCTGACGTCCTGCTTCAGGGAAAGTCTGTTCAGCACCTGTATCGCATTCCCCTTGGTAATGGGACAATTTTGGTTTCGAGAAAGAAGGGGTAAAAAAATACATTCTAAGATCTCAAAGCATTTGTGTCTTGAAAGTAATCTCCAAAACAATGAAAGTCCAAGAGACGGGCACCAAAGTGTTATCATTGATGAAACTAGGAAACGTCTAATCCCCATATCATAGTATAAGAATATGGATAGTACAGGAGGGGTGCTGAATCCAGTGGCAGAACTGTTGATAGCTAAGGGCGGTGTGCTCATAGAGTGGATGATGAACTTCGACTCTCAGAAATAGAAGCACCAGACACTAAGACAGGTAGGTTGATACAGAAGACCAAAACAGGATAATATAAAGTTGAGACAAAGAACAATCAGACCCTTCTATCCCCAGCCCCACCCATTTAGTTGGGCAATTAGGCTTCCACTCCAGATACATTCACTAGATCAGTTCAGACTCTCTGAACTCAGAACCACCACACATGAAGAAGTTGAGCTGCCCAACTGAATACAGAAGGTAGTTACCCTGTGCAAGAGGGTGGAAGGTTTTTCTCAACAAAGACTGAGCAGTTCCAGACAAAGTTATAATGCTCAGTTCAGTTCAGCTGAGTTGCCCAGTTGTGTCCAACTTTTTGCGACCCCTTGGACTGCAGCACACCAGGCCTCCCTATCCATTACCAACTCCCAGAGTTTACTCAAACTCATGTCTATTGAGTCAGTGATGCCATTCAACCATCTCATCCTCTGTTGTTCTCTTCTTCTCCTGCCTTCAATTTTTCCCAGCATTAGGGTCTTTTCCATGGAATCAGTTCTTCACATCAGGTGGCCAAAGTATTGGAGCTTCAGCATCAGTTGTTCCAATAAATATTCAGGACTGATTTCCTTTAGGACTGACTGGTTGGATCTCCTTGCAGTCCAATGGACTCTCAAGAGTCTTCTCCAACACCACAGTTCAAAAGTATCAATTCTTTGATGCTCAGCTTTCTTTCTATATATATATGTAAGTTATAATGTAGTATTTTGCATTTTCTAAAGAAAATCCAGCTAAACACCTGACTACCCTACCAGTCAAAAGTGTCAGCCCAATTAGTATTTTTGTTTTACACTCTGAAAGACAAATGCACACAAAAAATTAGCAGGGTGTTTGAAGAAAGGCTCCAGTAAGAAGTCAGAGGTCAATATAAAGAAACAGAGAACTGTAACTCAGAGATAATGAAGAGAAGAGAAGGAGATTTCAATATACTGTCATTGATACTCTCTGAGGGATAAGAAGACATATTTCCTTTATAAGAATGAGAAGTTAATAAAATTGAAAAATAAGAAATAGTTCTTTTAAATTTAAAACATGATGGCCTTTTAAAAATAAAAATTTGGAAAATAGAAAAGCAGGCTTTCCTGAGACCAAAGGCAGATGATGTAAGTAAAAAATGATAAGATAAGATAGAGGACTGATCCAACCAATAGAGTTTCAGTAATAGAGAAGAATAGCAAGAGAGGCAAGGAAATGTTATAGTATTATAGAAAAAGAAATTTCCCCAAGCTTTTTGGGACCCCATGGACTGTGGCCTTCCAGGCTCTGTCCATAGAATTCTCCAGGCAAGAATACTGGAGTGGGTTGCCATGTCTTTCTCCAGGAGATCTTCCCAACCCAAGGTTTTAACCCGAATCTCCTGCATCGGTGGCAGATTCTTTACCACCTGAGCAGCCAGGGAAACACAAACAGAAGGACATGTATTTCTAAATTAAAAGGATCCATCAGGTACTCATCACAAGGCACACACGCGTGCACAGACACACACACACACACACAATAACTATATGGACATAACCATATAACTTTAAATGACCAGAGGTAAAAACCCTAAATTATTCGGGAGCTTAGGGAAAATGCCAAATATCTTGTTAGGGACTGGAATCAAAGACAGAAAATTTCTCAAATAAGACACAGAAAGAAAGAATCCAGTGGACTATGGCTTCCAAAATTATGAAGGGAAACGATATCAATCTAGAAATGTACATGCAACCAAAAAGTGGGGGTCCATCTGCTCAAAAACCAATGAAGAGGCAAGGTTGGTAGAAAGGAAAGTTTGCTTTATTTTAATTACTGGCAACCCAGGATGGGCGGGGAAGCGGGGAATTTCTGTGCAAAGGCCAAGTACCTCGCACAACCAGTGGGCAAGAACTTTCATAGCTGGAGGGAGAGAGCTACCTGCAGAAACAGCACAGTCAGCTCTGACCATCATCTTGAAATCTGTCATCGGTGGTCTGATCAGTATCATCATGATTAAGTATGGTTAGTCTTTAGTCCCAGGGTCTGTTTGTCCCCATTTCCTTGAGGTCAGTTCTTGGAATTGTGGCAGCTATGTCATGGCAACAGTCTGGCCATCACTAGTTAACTTCTCCCACCTGGTGGGGGGTCCAGCATCTATAACAGGGCTCACAGGATATGGCTCAGAATACTGTCTCTAGCCCATGAAGAGGAACTAAAGGTCCTTGACTATGCTAAACTTTTATTATTTGTTATCATGATTTAGTCTTCTTAGACTATTTTCCTTTGCTTTCAGATTTTCTCACTTCTCTGATTGAATATTGTTTGCCCAAAATATTTCCACAGACAAAAGCAGGCAGAGGATGGTATGTGTGTGTGTGTGTTTAGGAGGGACTGTAGGGTCCCTGCCTCATTTCATACAAACCAATAAATTACCACCGAGGGGGCACTAGAGGTGCTTTTCTGACTCTGTGTGTTTGTGAGTTTATTCTGTCATGTCCAACTCTTTGGGACCCTATGGACTATAGCCTGCCACACTCCTCTGTCCATGGGATTTTCCAGGCAAGAATACTGGAGTGGGTTGCCATTTTCTCCTGCAGGGGACCTTCCCAACCTAGGGATAGAACCCGCGACTCCTGTGTCTCCTGCATTGCAGGTAGATTTTTCACTGCTGAGCCATTTAGGCAGCCTGGTGTCAAGTAATATATCTCTTGCATTCATACCCTTCCCCCCTCTCCCAAGAAGCTACTGATAGATGTGCTTCAGCAAAATGAAGATCGCCCGAGACCTAGGAAAGATAGCATCTGATCCAGGGAAAAGGCAGAGAAGTTCCAGCACAGCATGTTAGAAATCCATTAATTTTGACTGCAGGGCTTCACTGGTGGCTCAGACGGTTAAAAAAAAAAAAAATCTGCCTGCAATGCTGGAAACCCAGGTTCAATCCCTGGATCGGGAGGATCCCCTGGAGAAGAGAACGGCAGCCCACTCCCCTATTCTTGCCCGGAGAATTCCATGCACAGAGAAGCCTGGTGGGCTACAGTCCATGGGGTCGCAAAGAGTCAGACACGACTGAGGCCAACACACAGGTTCTTGACTGTAGCAGGTGGGTGGAGACCCCCAGGAGGATACTCCCTAGCAAAACGCAGAAATGCCAGCACCCTGGTAACTTTTACAGAGTTACAACAGTACAGAAGTTAACATGAAGTGAAGCAAAACAATGTCAGGACTGAACAAGAAAGAAAAATATAATTATTGCTCACTACCTGACTTAAGAATGAGACATAATTACAGTCATCAGATCGAACAGAGATTTTTAATTATATGTAGAGGAAGTGGAGTGGTGGGAGGTGTACAGAGGGCTAACATCCTCCTGCAGCAGGGCAGGGAGCTGATAGTTAACGTCTAAATAATTGAATCAAGAAATAGCAGCATAAACACATTATCCAGAAATGTGTTAAATAACAAAGGAAGAAGGCAAAATCGCATAGAGCCATTGCCTCTGGAGAGTGGGACTGTGGACTGGAAAAGAAGCGAAGCAGATAATTGGTATTTTTGTTGTTGTTGTTTGTTTCTGTATAGTGAGGCTTCTTGGATCTGTTTAGCTTTCTAAAATCAAGCACATGATAGAATTTTAAAAACTGTGAAAATAAACCATTAAATAAAAGATTATGCACTTCACTTTGTGAAAACTAGAGCCGGACACACGGGCGCTGAACACAGCATCGTGAGGTTCTTTGATCTATCACGGCTCTGCACCCCGTGGGTAGTCACACCAGTCAGCAGACGCAGGGAGAGTTCATCTTTGTTCCTCTAACACAGTGCGTGTTGAGGTGGAAAGAACAAGGTGTAGGATTCAGTTTCACGTGTTCCGGCTGAGATGCCTCTGATCTATGGCTAAGTCCCAAGAGGGAAAGTCTTGCCTTGTTTCCTCATCTACAAAGTAGAGTCAATAATACCCACCACTTAAATTTGTACTGAAAATCAAATTATTTTTACCTAAAAACTGCCTAGAGAGTTACTTGTTATTTGCTAGCATTTGGCAAAACTTGCCTAGCAGCAGTTTTCATCTGCAACCCACGTGTTTCTATCATCAGCTTGACCTTGGAAGTGTTACTTTCCTCAGTGTTTGGAATTACTAAGGCTTAGATCAATCAACTGATTCAATCATTTGTCAGCTCAGTCTGTTGTTAGATCAAAGAATAGCTCTTTTGCTTATTTATATTAAGTTTGTAACATGTCAAGTTTGTGTTTTGGTTGATTTTTCTGTTTTTTATTGCATTCATTGACAAGTCAGCAGGATGATGTGGTGAAGTTAACAAACGCAAGCTAGACTCAGGCACGCTCCAATAGATTATACTTTAATCACTGTAAGTCAGTATCTATACTTCACTTTATAAATGTGATTGATATATATATATACATATATACTTTTCCATGTATCTTTCAAAATAAACATTTTTTCCAGCAAAATGCCTTTTAGAATGGCAGAATTATTTTCCCTAAGAATTATCTTCACAATGTAAATTTTTGTATTAGTCATTTGCTTATGAGAAGCTGCTTCTAAGTGAATTTGTCATCAAGAATTCTATTTCATTGAATAAACAGACCATTTTAGAAAACACAATGATTCATTATTCAGCCAGGTATTTCTTTGAGCTCAGATGGCTTTGTTACTTACTGTTATGAACTGATTTATGGGCTCCCACCCCCTAAAAAGTGTATGTTGAAGGCTTAATCACCAATGAGACCAAATTTGGAGATTTGGGCCTTTGGAGAGGTAATTAGGATGAAATTAGGTCGTAAAGGTGGTGTCCTAATTTTGTAAGAGCAATGTCCTTATAAGAAGAGACACAGGTATCATTTCTTTCTGTGTGTGTCATGTGAGGACAATGAAAAATAAGCCATCTTCAAGCCAGGAATAGGACCTTCACCAAAAACTTAATATGCACAGCATATTATAATTATATAATAATTATATAATAATTATAAAACTTATAATGCACAGCATCCTGACTACAGTTAACACTATTGAACTGTATATTTGAAAGTTACTAAGAGTAGATTTTAGATGTTCTCATTACAAGGAATATCAGTATGTGAGTCAATAGATGTTAGCTAGACTTATTGCAGTGATTATTTTGTGATATATATTACAAAATATTCTTATGATGATTATTATTTTGCACATATATTGAATCATTATGTTGCATATGCCTGAAACTTACATGGTGCTTACTATGTAAAGTGCTATACTTCAATTATATCTCAAAACAATGACAAGAAAGAAACTGAATTTTCTGGCACCTTGAGCTTGGATTTTCAGTTCCTAGAATGGTGAGAAGATTTATTTCTCTTATTTAAGCCATTCCAGTCTGTAAGATTCTGTTACGACAGCCTGAGCTGACTAATACACTTATCTCCCCATTGGGTAGTAACCTCCTCTAATGTGGGGACAAGTCTTTCTTTGGCATCTCAAGTGCTTACTCTCTACATGACACATAATAAGCACTTAATAAAAAGTTTCTGAATGAGTTGACCGAATATATTACAGCATAGATCTCTTCTTTAAGAGAATCTTTTTTTGCTGCTCCTCTTTGAATCTTGAACAGACTGCTCCGAAAAGTTTATTTCCTTCTTTTCCTGTATTTCTCAGGGCTCCTTCCCTTGCAGTGGATAGAGAGTGCACACTGGTTTAGGTAATGGAGAAGTTGCACATTTTGTAAATCAGATGGCACGGGATTCAGGCGATCAAATGATGTTGACTGTTAACTCTATCTCCTGACTATACTCATTCTTTCTGCTGGATTTATTCTCTAATGGGTATTTATGGCAAAATGGCTGTTAGCATATTTATGTCCTACCAGCCTAGCAAAATGTCAGTAAAAAAATAATAAAACAAACACCTATTTCAAGCACTTTAGGCACACTAACTCATTTAATAATATCTATGAGGTAAGCACTGTTATTATTCACATTTTGCAGCTTGGAATCTGAACACAGAGAGGTTAAGAAATTTGCCCATGAGGATATAAACTTCGGAGGTGGGCAATCTGGTTCAGAGTCTATGCTCATAGCCACGCATCTGTGGTTTTTCTTTTTCACAGGATTATTTATCACTTTCTCATTATTTTCAATGAAAAATCCCAAACTTATTTGCTGATTTGGGTCACAAGACCGTTGCACGGTCAGTCACTCTGGTTGGAGTAGTTAGAATGGACAGCGGTGGCTTGAGTATGCTGATTGGCCATAACCGGGCTGAGTGGCCATCCTGGGTACAAAGCATTAATAATAAAGTAGGGAGGCTTCCAAAAGAAAACAAGTGCTCTGTGCTTTAAATTAAAAAAAAAAAAAAAAGAATGTGGAGCAGGAGAAAAACAATGACTTTCCACTATATCGTCTCTCCTGCTCTTCCTCCTTCCTCGTAGAAGGGAAACAAAATAAAAAAATGAAGAGACAAGTTATTTCAGGTGCATTCTGCTTTGCGGCACCCCTAAGTACTAGTGCCAAAAGAAAATTCTCATCAAACATGATAAATGTACAGATTATATTTGGAATAGAGTAGTACCTTACATAACATTGCTTATCATAATCTAGGCAGTGCACAAAAATATTGAACTTTTTCTTGTTTTTATTGGCTGACTTTTCTAGTTTTCCCCAAAATCATGAGAATATAGATTTACTTAATGTAAATATATGTCATCATAAGATAGTAACAAGCTATATCACTCTATAGAGAAAACGTGCAGTTATATATAAATATATACATAGGTAATACATGAATACTATGCTAATAAATGAGACTACTGAAGAAATATACATTTGATCCCCATCTCCTCGCAAAAGGGCTAAGTGTATACCATCTTCCATGAGAACCATTGGCCATTTTTTATATCTGAATTCCATAATCATAGTTGGGTAGTAAATTACAATAACTCCTAATGATAATAATTCCCTGTATTTCAGTAAAAATGTTTTTAACTTTTCTAAGTACATTCACTATACCTCATAAAGCAACTAGTTTAAAGAAGGATTAGCAGAATATAGGGTTTCCAGAGCTGTGATTTAATAATCAAAACAAAACCATTTCAGTGCTTGGCTGAGGGTAGATAAGTTGTGGGAAAAAGTGTTTTGGAAAGAACATAACACGGACTAGGTTGTGCACATATCAATGTTTACTAAAAGCTGAATTAACTCAGTGAGTGATCCTGTTTGGTCAAAAGCAAGTCAAAATTTAAAGGCCCAGAAGTCAAGAAGAAAGGGCTAAGTTTCTGAGGCCACAAAGTATAAAAATTAGTTGAGTCTCATAAATCTAATTCAGGGTTTAATACCAGAGGATAACTTTTTTGTCTTCCTTTCTGGAAAGCTTCATCCTTTGAGATGGTGTGGATCTATGCATTTCTTAAAATCAGCAACAGTTCATTAAGGAATTGAGATTCTGTCACACATAGCATTAGAGTTTGTTTTACCAGGCAAGATTCTGCTCAAATGTAAAAGCAGTAATGGAAGACAAGATGCAACAGAAAAGCATCAGACAACTAAATAAAAACAAGCAAACAAATACTAAATGGGAGGAATCCAGGTAAAAAAAATTGGTGGCTATATTAGGCAAAATAACAGCAGATTTTAAATTCTAGTTTATGGCTAGAACATAGTTGGGGTAGAAGATGCCAGTCCCTTTTAGATGGGAGAGCAATTGAATTTATGTGAAAAAAGTAAAATGGAAGGTTAGATAGATAAACAGATTTATTGGACCATGGAGTTGAAAGAAGGAATACTAGAAAAACACATTTTATTGGGGCTGTCATGACTACTTGTACAAGTTTACTTGATTACTTTGTTTTTAAAAGAAAGGGAAGGTTCAATTTCTGAAAAGTTGCAGTAGACATGATTTCCAATTTTTCCTGCTAAGCTCACAAATAAAACCCCTGGACATTATATGTAAAATAGACTTGTGAACACAGTGGGAGAAATAGAAGGTGGGACAGATGTGTATACTTATGGCTGATTCATGTTGATGTATGGCAGAAACCAACACAATACTGTAAGCAAGTATCCTCCAATTAAAAATAAATAAATCAAAAAAAAAAAAAAACTCTGGAAGGTGGAGACAAAAAGAACATCTAAAGACTTCAGGATCTAAGGAAGAACATGATGGTGAGTTATATTCCCCACACTTAGAGCTGAAATATCTGGCATCCTAGAAATACTACTGAGTGAAGGTGAAATTGTTTCCGCAAAGCTTGCTCTCTCTAATCAAATGACCAGGAAAGAGGTAGCCTTAATAAATATCTTAGATGAAAATCATTCTGCTCTAACCAAACACCACAAAAAACTTTTGTTTTTTCCCTTCAATGCCCACATCAACAAAGGCTGAATGGGAAGCCCAGGTGTCCACCCTAGTAAGTTGTAACAGAGTCCTTCAACTTCCCCGATTAGGTAGTGCCAGAAAAGGCTGAGTAGGGAGTCAGGACTTTCCTTTCTACCAGCCAGTAATGAGCCTCTCCTCCTCTGCAGTGCCAGTGGAGAATGCATGGGGAACCTGAATTTTCATCCTGATTTGTCAGTGGTGAGACTCTTCCTTGTCCTCTTCATTAGGGTGGTGTCAGAGGAGGCCTAATGAACAGTCAAGATTTTGACCATCGGCCAGCAGCAGTAAGCCACCTACCGTGATGTCAGTGTAAGCCATGTGGGCAAGAGTATGAAACACTGGACCCCTCCCACCCAGAGATGTAACGTGGGGGCCCTCCCTCGTGGGAGTCAGAACTCCTACCCTTACTCAGCAGTCACAACGAGGGTGGAGAGACTGGACTTCACCCACAACTGGCAAAAATTAGCAATGACTCCCCACCTGGGGAACACTGTCAGGAAAAGCCAGCTAAAACATAAGGTATAAATGAGATCCATTGTCGCAAAACATAGTACAAAGGAATCTAAATTCTGATAGAAAAAAGCTAGTTATGTGAAGAGCCTCAAACTGAATGTAACATCAGCAAGCTCAAACTAAATGAAATAAAACAATCAAGAAATAACAAAAATGTGGTGACAGAGATGCTAGTATTACCTGAAAAAAAAAAAAAAAAAACTCATGATAAAAGCATTCAACAAAATTCAACATCCATTCATGATAAAACAAAAACAAAAACAAAAACAACTCTCATCAAAGTAGGTATAGAGGGAACACATCTCAACATAATAAAGGCAATTTATGACAGATCCACAGCTAACTTCATACTCTCTGTCGAAAAGCTAGAAGCTTTTCCTCTAAAATTAGGAATAAGACAAGGATGCCCACTCTTGTCACTTCTATTTAACATAGTATTGGAAGTCCTAAACATAGCGTTCAAGAGAGAAAAAGAAATAAAGGTCATCTAGATTGGAAGGGAAGTAAAACACTATTTTCAGAAGACATGATTCTCTATAAAGAAAGCTCTAAAGTTTCCATAAAATACCATTAGAACTGACAACTGAATTCATTAAAGTTACAGGATACAAGATTAATATACAGAAGCCTGTTACTTTTCTACACACTAATAACACAGAATCAGAAATAAAAATTAAGGAAACAATTTAATTTACAATCACATCAAAAAAGAATAAGATGCCTAGGAACAAACTTAACCAAGGAGGTGAAATACCTATATATTGAAAACTCTGAAACATTGATGAAGGAAATTTGAAAATTTGAAAATTGAAAATTTGAAAACAAGGAAAGAAATCTCTTGCTCTTGAACTGGAATAATTAATATTTTTAAAATAGCCATACTACCCAAAAACAGCATGATCGGGGCACAAACACAGATACATAGATCAATTAAATAGAAAAGAGAGCCTGGAAATAAACCCACACACTTAAGGGCAATTAACCTTTGACAAAGGTGGCAGGAATATACGATGGAGAAAAGTCAGTCTCTTTAATAAGTGCTGCTGGGAAGCTGGACAACTACAAGTAAAAGAATGAGACTAAAAGATTTCCTCACACCACACACAAAAATAAACTCAAAATGATTGAAGGCCTAAATTTAAGAACCGAAGCCATAAAACTCCTAGAAGAGAATACAGGCACAGCAATCTTTGGCATAAAAGCAAAAATAAACAAACGGAACCTAATTAAACTTAAAAGATTTTACACAGCAAAGGAAACCTTTGACAAAAAGTGAAAAGACAGCCTACTGAATGGAGGAAAAGACTTGTGAATGATGCGACCAATAAGAGGTTAATATCTAAAATGTTAAAACAGCTCCTTCAACTTAATATTAAAAAACAAAACAAAACAATTAAAAGATGGGCAAAAGATCTTAACTGATATTTTTCCAAAGAGACATACAGATGGCTAGCAGGCACATGAAACGATATTCAATATTGTTAATTATTTAGAGAAACACAAATCAAAACCACAATAAGATATCACCTCACAATTGTTAGAATGGCCAGCATCCAAAAGTCTACAAGTAACAAATGTTCGAAAAGATGTGGAAAAAAGGGAATACTTGTACACTGTTGATGGGAAAGTAAATTGGTTCAGCCATATGGAAAACAATACAGAGGTCCCTCAAAAAAACAAAAATAGAACTAACATATAATCCAGCAACTTCCTGCTAGATATATATCTGAAGAAAATGAAAACACTGATCTGAAAAGATACATACAACCCCAGTGTTAATAGTTGCATTATTTACAACTAAGATACGGAAGCAACCTAAGCATCCATTAACAGATGAATGGATAAATATGTGACATATATATATATATATTTATATATATATATGTATATATACATACATGAGTATATATGTATATACACACACACTGAGTGACTGAACTGAACTGAACTGAACTGAACATAGCCTATCTAAGTGGTTACATACCCTTGATTTCATTTATGCAACATTTCTGAAATAACAAACTCATTTTAAAAAGTGTCAACCATTTTAATGGTTGCCAGGAGCTAAGGGGGATGGGACAAAGGTAGAAGAGGTTGCTTAAGCTAAGAAACGGAAACATGATTGAGTGTCATGATGGAATTATTCTATACCTTGGTTATACCAATGCCTGTATTCTGGCTTAGATATTGTATTATAGTTTTGCAATACTTTATTATTGAGGAAAACTAGAACTCCATACATTATTTGTTATTACTCCATGTGAAACTACAATTTTCTCAAAATAAAAAGTTTAATTTAAATAAGAAAAATGAAGGGGGAAGTATGAAGATTCTTGTTTACTTGCAAATGTGCTTGACTTTCATGTGCATGAATAAGATATTGTACCAAGTACTTCAGCTTTGTATTTTTTGAGAATTCATGGTGTTTCTTAACCTTCATGGTTGACTTGTGTATTTTTCTTATAATGTTAGTTAAGTAGTACAAGCATAAACAAAGTGTCTCAACTAATTTACTTACAGCTTATAGGAAGCTGTAAAGTCAAAAGAATTTATAAATTAAGTGCTAACACAACTAAACAAATAATAAAATCCAAATTAACGTCATTAGTTTACTGTGACAGATGATGTTGTTTTGTTGGCACTAAATCAACGATTGCGATGTGAACATGGCTCTGACTTCCACAACGGAATATATTTGGCTCTATTTCGGTAGACTGTTACTTCTGCACACTGCGTGGTGTCTCAGTTTTTCTGCCGGCAGTCTCACTTTTAACGTAACACATAGCTTTTGTTACTGTAGTGTACTTTCGTCTTGTTTAAACTTGTTTTGGCTTGAATTCCTCATTTATCTATTATATGTGTCTCTGTTTCCTTTATCTTAGGTCCACATGGATATTTGGGTAAGTCATTATTTTGTGCCAGTGCTGTCATACATGCAAGTGTCTTGTCAGGCTCTGAAATTATGTAGAGGCTATGCAGATATCTGAGACATCATATTTGGTACTCCTGATTTCTGGACCATCTTTTTAAGAAGCATTGTTTTATACTTCAGTAAACACAAAAGAACCTCACCAAATGCATGTAGCTTTTAATTAGCTTTAGATTTCTCTGTTCATCTAATCAAAGGATGATAAAATTCTACTGCTAGCTAAAGAAAAAAGAAAATAAATACAGTGAGTCAGTACAAACTCACTAAAATACACATATCTGCCAAAGTGTGTGACGAATAGAAAACTATACAAATCCAAGAATTAGAAAGAGACATTATTTGTTTTGTTTTAAACTCTAGGTTTTCTTCCAATATTTGTCTGTTTATATCACTGTAGGCTAAACAACTACTGAGAAAAAGATTTGTTTCACAATCTACATAAA
This sequence comes from Cervus canadensis, assembly GCF_019320065.1. NCBI lineage: Eukaryota > Metazoa > Chordata > Mammalia > Artiodactyla > Cervidae > Cervus > Cervus canadensis. The sequence continues at coordinate 92,457,338 of NC_057391.1, read as the reverse complement.
TACCATTCTATATAATTTCAGAAATATTTCTCCTGAAATTACTATATCTTGTTGCAGAGAATTCATTTTTTTTTTATGTATAGAAATTTTGAAAGCAGATTCTTCAAGACAGTGAAACAGTTTTCTACAATAGAAATTAGGCAACTATATACTGAGTTAATGGCGAGTTCTTACTTACACACATTCTCATATTTGGCAGGAATCTTCAGTCAACCTATACAAGTTCATCTTGTTAAAATAGGTATAATTGGAGGCAATTGGATCATTGAACAGTCACTGCATTTGAAGTTTTGGCCTCTGGTGATTTTTATTATTATTATTATTTTTACTATTTTAAATACCACTCAGTAAAGGAGAACACCTTCATATTAAAAATAAAATTGAATTCATAATTTTCTCCTTGATACTGAGAATAAGGCATTTTGAGTACATATACATACATATATATACAGGGATATTTAAAATATGTGTTTACATAATATACTTGAAGTTAAATTATGTTTACTAATACATATTAACATTTTATATTTAAATTTAATTTTGTTAATAACATTAATATAAATGAATTTACTATACATTAAGATTTAAACAGTGTAGACATTGTTGTTAGCAGTACTGAGTTGCTCATTCGTGTCCGACTCTTTGCAACCCCATGGACTGTAGCCCAGCAGGTTCCTCTGTCCATGGAATTTCCCAGGCAGGAATACTGGAGTAAGCTGCCATTTTCTTATCCAGTTCTTTGTAGAGACTTGCTTTAATCACTGTCTATATTTTTTATTTCTTCTCTCTTCTTCTCCTTTTATTATCTTTTCTCTTTTTGGAAGATTTCATAGCTTCACTTGCATGGCCACATACAAAGTTTATATTTGAAAACTGACTCTATGGAAACTAAATATTAACCTTGGACACTACAGAGCAATATGGGTAATCATCATCTGCTGACTAGTGTATAACTACACTCCCACTTCCATTGGGAATATTTAAAACTATTTAATCAAAAGACAAATATGATAAACAGAAGATAGACCCAAAAAAAGAGAAAATCTTGAGGCAAGAACGGCTAGTCATGCTCAAAACCACGGGGAAAAAAAAAAGTACGATTATTCAAATGAACCAAGTAGAAAGTGGAATAAGGTGAAGTAATAGAGTTGGTATATGGCCATAGCATATAAGACTTTTAAGACATGGTAAGGGGTTTAATGTTATTCTAAATTACAATAAAGTTATTGAAAGATAAATTATTGACATGTTGGAAATTTGCTTTCTTCACTGGAGAACTAGAAGACAGAAGACAATAAGAAAACAATTGGCAAGGTCAACTAGAGGCTATTACAATAACCCAAGTTAACAAGTGATGTAGAATGGGTAAATATAAAATAAGAAAAATATATTTGGAAACCTGCCTAAGTTCCTGTAGGTTGGGTGTAGAGGGTGATAGTTAAAAGCTAAAGATGATGATGATGATATTGGTTATGATCACAACGGCAACAACATTGAAGGTGACATTGATGATGATGATGACAGGTAGTACTTATTTTCTCTAGGGAGAGCGCTATGCCCAACACTTAATAAATTCATTTAGTCTTTATAGTAAGCTCAACATAAAGGATTGTTATCACTTATTTCCATTTTGTAAGGTTTTATTTCCATTCTGGAAGATTTCATAGCTTCATTTCCAATAGAAAGAATGGAAACAGTGACAGACTTTATTTTCTTGGGCTCCAAAATCACTGCAGATGGTGACTGCAGCCATGAAACTAAAAGATGCTTGCTCTTTGGAAGAAAAGCTATGGCCAACCTAGACAGCATGTTAAAAAGCAGAGACATTACTTTACCAACAGTGGTCCATCTAGTCAAAGTTGTGGTTTTTCCAGTAGTCATGGTTGGATGTGAGAGTTGGACTATAAAGAAAGTTCAGCATCGAAGAACTAATGCTCCAACTTGGTGTTGGAGAAGACTCTTGAGAGTCCCTTGGACTGCAAGGAGATCCAACCAGTCCATCCTAAAGGAAGTCAGTTCTGAATATTCATTGGAAGGACTGATGCTGAAGCTGAAACTCCAATACTTTGGCCACCTGATGTGAAGAACTGACTCACTGGAAAAGACCCTGATGCTGGGAAAGATTGAAGGCAGGAGGAGAAGGGGACGACAGAGGATGAGATGGTTGGATGGCATCACCGACTCAAAGGGCATGAGTTTGAGCAAACTCTGGGAGTTGGTGATGGACAGGAAAGCCTGGCATGCTTCAGTCCATGGGGTTGCAAAGAGTCAGACATGACTGAGCGACTGAACTGAACTGATGGACTTAATGTCTGTGTTGTCCCAAAATTAATATGTTGAGTCTTTTATTCCCTATGTGAAAATATTTAGAAGTAGGGCCTTTGGGAGTAATTTGGTCATAAGAGTGAAGCTGTCATGAATGAAAGCAGTTCTCATAAATAACAAGATTAGTGAAAGAGGTGATCTCTCTAAAGAGGGGACCTCTCTCCTCACCTTGTGAGGACCATCATCTACACACTAGGAAGAAGGTTGTCACCAGAACTTGACCATGTTGGCACCCAGATCTTGAACTTTCCAGACTCTGGAAACTATACGAAATAAATTTTTTGCTGTTTAAGCCACACTGTCTATAGTATTTTGTTATGCTCAGTTGCTAAGCTGTGTCCAACTCTTCATGACCCCATAGATTGAAGTCCATCAGGCTTCTTTGTCCATGGGGTTTTCCATCAAGAATACTGGAGCAGGTTGCCATTTCTTCCTGCACGGAATCTTCCTAACCCAGGGACTGAACCTGTGTCTCCTGTGACTGCTCATTGGCAGATGGATTCTCTACCACTCAGCCACCAAGGAAGCCCCTATGGTTTTTTGTTAAAGCAGACCAAACTGACTGAAGTGCAAGAGGAAGCTGTGATACAGTGCAGTAAGGAAAAGTGTACAAAGTTATTATTCTATACTGACTATTTGTGCCCCCTTCTAATTCAAATATTAAAACTGAACCCTCGATGTGATGGTGTTTAGGACTTGGGCCTTAGGGAGGTTATTAGATCATAACAGTGGCACCCACATGAATTATTTTAGTGACCATGAAAAAGAGGATCCAGAGAGCTCCACCATCCTTTCTGTTGTGTGAGGACACGGCAAAAAGATGACAGTCTATTAAGTATGAAATGGGCCTTACGTGTGTGCTCAGTTGCTGAGTCGTGTCCGACTCTGCGACTCCATGGAGCCCGCCAGGCTCCTCTGTCCATGGGGTTTCCCAGGCAAGACTGCTGGAGTGTGTTGCCATTTCCTTCTCTAGAGTATATTCTTCCTGGCCCGGGGTGGAACCCGTGTCTCCTGAGTCTCCTGCATTGGCAAGTGGCTTCTCTACACCAGGTACCAAATCTGCTGGCACCTAGGTCTTGGACTATCCAAACTCCAAACTTTGAAAATTTAAGTTTTGTTGTTTCCATCCACCAGTGTATTGTATTTTGTTGCAGCAGCCCAAGTGGACTTAGGCACTCACCTATCAAAATATGACAGAGCCAAGATTCAAAGCTCAAAGACCATGGTCTTGGTCATTGAATCTTATGGAGATCTAAGTTTCATAGCTTGAGCAACCAAGCAGTGGTAAAGCCATCTAGAATGGTGGGGAAATCAAGGAGTTACAATAGAGGTGACCTGTTGAGTCACGGGCACTATTCTAGCCGAGAGAACCCTGAAATTTCAACTTGATGGTTTGACATGCAGCAGAGAGCTCTGATCAGGTGATAGGCATATGACTCCTAACTTTATGTCTGGATGTATATGTGCTATTTAAAGTCATAGAAATGGGTGACACTACATGGTAGACATACAGCACAGGAATAAAAAAAAATACTTGTGACTAAAACTGAGAAATATGCTTATTTAGAGGTAAAAATCTTCTGAAAAAAAAAGAGAGAAAAAGGCTGAGCAAGAACGGCCAGTTTAGTAGACAGAAACCTGGAAAGTGAGTGTGTCAGAGGCCAACAGAAGAGTGTTTTGAGAAATGGGAATTATGTGGAATGCTGACAAATAATTTTAGTAGACGGAAATACCTGAAGGATTTGGCGGCATGAGAAAAAGATGGAGGCCACACCTTGATTGGAGTACGACTGAAGAGAGAATGAGAGGTGAGCATGTGGAGACTGCCGTATTTCCTTCACGTTTAATTATTTTATAGTAACAGACACTGGCTGGTATGTGACCTACAGGAGGAGTAGAGTCAAAGGATGTTGTATTTTTACTTTCTCTCTGGGAGACATTAGAGCACATTTTGTATATGCACATGATAAAAAGAAAACAAGGTAATATCGACACAATCAGTTACTTATTCAGCCTGAACTCTCTGTCTTGCTGTATAGTAAGTGACTCAGAAAACATGCCAGCTCCAAGCTCCACATCACTGTGGTGAGGCAAGCACATCACGCTTTTTCACAGATGAGATCCTAGATTGAGCTGGGACCATTAACAGGTCAATGGTCACCCAACAAATGAGAAATGGATGCATACTGATGATGTATGTAAAACCAGGACCTGTTTCCAGCAATGGCAGACCTTTCACCATTCCTTTCAGACTCTCCTTAGCATTCTACAATCCAACTGATTTGCAGAGCTTTGGTAGAACACCAGGAATATCTGTTAACTGCAAGCACTCTGCCAAGTTAAAATTCCATTTGCTGTCAAACAAAAAGTCAAGCCCAAGGATAATAAAGATGAAAATATGCTATAGACTATAGATTTTTATTGACTGCTTTATAAATGGGTTATGTAAATATATAATTTCAAGATATGGTCTCAATGGTATCATACAGAAAACATTTTTAATGTTCAGTCTATTGAGTTCTGTGTTATGATGAAATCTTTATTTTTATTTTCTCCCTCCATCCAGAGTTTCAGGATAAAGAGCTTCCTAAGAACAGGAAATGACACATCCCTTCAGGTGCCTCTGCACACTACAAAAAAATCTAAGATCATTTCCATTCTTAGCTGTTACTGCAGAGCTATTTTTAAAGGTTATTTCGTGGAGTTGGCAAAGAAGGAATGATGATACAAAACAAATACAGCTAATTTCATAATTTTCACCACCAAAAGTGCTTTTTAGAAAATTCCATTTTACTATCTTTCAAAATTTAAAAGTTGTCTTCCCCCTAATCTTAGAACTAGAGTCCTTTTAATGCAATCACTCCATATGACAAAAAATTATGCTTGTATGATTTTAAAAATGCTATAGTTCCTCTAGCTCTGGTTGCTTTTAATAAGTTATTTTTGCTTTGTGTAATGTAGATTTTTTTGTGTGTGTTCCTATAAATAATTGAAGGGGAAGGAGGGAGAGGATTCTTCTCAGTTCCTGTATTGCATGAATCATCAGCAAGAAGTGTTGTCTTCCTCAGCGTCAGTAGATTGCACATATACAGTTCTGCCTTTTAGGCAGTTTTCATAAGGTTCTAGTTGAAGATGTAAGAACTCCAGTGATGAAGGTATCTTTCAGATGATGCTGATTTGATGGAAGCCAAAAGCATCATCTATACTGGAAGAAAAGCAAATGTCTCATGGCTAAGATTTCAAGCTCACTTTCCACAGTTCGAAGCACAGTTAACTTAAGGATGCTATTGTAGAGGTCCAGATCTTTGAAAACCCACTTACTGTTAACTCCAACTCTCTCTTAGAGAAAGTAGGGTTCTCACATGTTTTAAACTAGAAGCCCAAACCAGCTCAAAGTGTCCCCATTGAATCAATAGGAAATCAAACATTTTCAAGGTCTTATGAGCCTGAAGGGGAACTTATACTTTGAATGTGAGATTTCCTTTTCTTAAGGAAGGATTAGAGTTTAGATTTTTCAGAGATCCATGGAGAAATAATATTGGTGGCTTAACTTAACAAAAAGGTGTACTTCAACTCTGTAACTGTATACCATCCTTAACTAACTTATTCACATTTCTGCTTTGGCCAAACTTTGAAAACCAAGCTAAAATAACAGAACCTAGAAGTCATAGTTTTACTCATAGTATATCCACATTTGGCTATAAATTACATAAAAGAAAAAAAATTATAGTACATTCATGAAGTCATCTCTGTTATAAATAACTTGAAGAGTAGTTCAAAATACAAAATTAATTTTACAAATATCAACTTTTAAAAAATATGTTTATAAAAGATAATCTTTGTGTATAATTAACACTAGTTTTCTACATAAAATACCATTTCTTATGAATATTTCCTTTTTCATAAAAAACGTTTTTCACAAATTTATTCTGAAAATATTAAGAAGCCTGTGCTAATTAACTCATTTATTTACCTCCTTCCATCTAAAAGAGTTGGTTTCAACAGGATATTAAAAAATGCATAGCAAAATTGTGTTCCCAGTGGATATTCAGTACTATATTCATTAACTCACACTTTGATGGAATCTATAAGTGATTTGTTAGGAAAAGAACTGGTGCATTTAGCCTGGAAAAAGAAATGACTCATTCCTTGCCTCTTCTTATATCTGCTCATACAAGTTTTACGACAAAGTAAAAGCCTGGTATCTTTAATGTGTTCATGAAGAAATACTCTTTGTCCTTTCCTAGGCTTTTTCAAGATTTAATATTCCCTTTGTGTAGAAATTAAAGCTGGTTGAGATGAAGTAGAACCAGAGCTATATCTCCAGAATTTTATATCCTACATAGAGTTCTAAAGGTACATTTAATCGCTTTTCTTGTTCAAACCATACCATGCTTTGAGCTCACAAATGCATTTCCACCAGCTGTTGGAGAGAGAGGAATGTTTGATGGGTTGGTTACCTCTCTTTTCATTTTTATTCCTGTTAAGTATGCAAAACCCCTCAGGGTAGAAAATACCTAAGGCATTTACATGTGCTTGATCATGAAATAAAAAGTGATGGAACAGAGAAAAAGATTTTATTTCCTGGAAAAGTAAATGATTCAGTGCTAATACAGTTAGAAATGGTACATAACTTATTACAGATGTTTAAAATGCAAGCAATTCAAGGGGACACTTCTAGAAAAGAATTCACTGACAGGGTTGATCAGAAAAAATGGCCTTTGTACCGTTTGACTGCTGATACTTTACTGTGAGATAAAGTATTCTTTGGAAAAAAACACACAGGTGCACAAGTGTGGACACACAGACACACACCAAACATCCTACTTTCATGTGAAAGATATTATTTGAAATAGAGTTCTTCAAATAAACCCAGCTTGTTCCAAGCCCAGTGCAGGGAAAATTGTTAAGGAAAATGATTCTGGCAGGAAAGTAATATGCTCTTCGGTTTTAGACGCATTAGCACATTCACACCACCAGAAACGTGTCAGGAAATTTCCTCCTCACAGACAATAGGTTTTTCTGCAGTTGGGATTTAATGCTAGTCCCAGAATCATCAGTGAACCTACTCTATTTAATATGCACATCAATAATGGAATATTTTGACAATTACTCGAATTATAACTTAAATCTGTCTATGGAACAATTTCCCAGTGACTTCAGGATGCGAATAATGTGTGCTGCTCTCGGGGGAATTTCTGACTTCAGCTCATCTCCTGAAGCATGACAATCAATACCCATCTTCTCTTTTGCAGACTTCACGCTGCTGTTCCATGGGCAGTTAACCTTGTAGCTCTGACGGCTTGTCTCAAATGAACATGAATGTAAAAATGACAGACTGTAATCTGCATTTCTTATGAGAATCTAATATATTACGAGGGCAAGTGCATGACCTCTGGTGCGCAGCCTCCATCCCCAGCCATTGCAGTGAGTGTTCGATGTCCACGCGGCAGTCTTCACCTTGTCCATCTCTGCTTGGCGGATGAAACCAGGTGCTGATTTGTTATACTTTCACTGAGCTGCATGGATAGCTATCCGTGTGTTGGTTTGAAGTTTAGTGGCTAAATCTTGTTTTGTAGATATTCTTACGAGCAACTTGGAAAACCCTGCTGCCACAGTGGAGTCTATTTTCCAAAAGGCATGTGTTAAATGAACCTTTGCTTATTTGCACAACCCTGCTTCATGCACACGGCTTCCTTTCTGGCAGGAATACCTCCCTGCTATTCCTCTCCTCCTGTCAAATTCTTCCTCAGATTTCCAAACCCAGGGAATAGTCACTTCCAAGAAACTTCTCTGACTCTCTCGAGTTGAATCAGTCCCCCCTAATTCTCTGATTTCTCTTCATCATCACACTTTTATTTTCTCCCTCACCATATTTTCTGAAATGCAGGAGCAAATGCTCTGGAGGAGGAGGAAGTTTGATTTTGATTTTCCCTCACCATCTTCTACCTGGCTGGTTGGGCTTCTGACCTGTTTTTAATTTCTCAGCCTCATTTTACACTGGCAAAAATGAGATTTATCTATATAGAATCACATAGGTATGATTTTGGTATAGGCATGTTATTTTTCTAATTGCATTTGGGTCCAACACATAGGAGGCACTCAACAAATAGTCACTGAAAGAGTAAATACATCCTTCTTTTATCTTTTCCAATCTTTTTGAGTTTTACTAGAAGCTAAGCATTATTCTGGTTGCTGGGGATACACAGTGACCATACTGGCCAGAACTCTTAACTTTACAGTGCTTTCATTCCAGTGGCGAATATTAAAATATTTATTAAGCAAATAAACATACACTAATGGTCACTTTCCTTCCTACACATTTAAGGAAATTATGTAGGCTAATAAGATAGAGAGAACTTTGAGTTGTGGGTGTGGAGAACAGTAGGGTTCTAAAGCAGCAAAGCTGGCTACCTATGTTTGATCTGAGACAATAAGGAACTGAAAGGCTACAGGAAAAAGATGGCAAATAATGTTTTAAGAAGAGGAGAGAGCAAGTACAAAGACCTAGCATGGAGAGCTTAAGCAACAGAGAAAAGTCCAGTGGGATGCACTCCAGTGAGCTAGTGGGAGTGCGTGTAGATATGAGAAGCTTAATGGGGGTCAGGCAATGTGGTCTGACCCTAGAAAGAACCCAGGTGACACCAGAAACGTGTTTTGCTAACTTGGGAAATGTACCATGTTATCAGGATTTGTCTTGTGAACTGAAAGCTTTCCCTTGAAATTTTAGAAATTAGCTAGAGTTTTCTAAAAGAGAAAAAGTTGGCAAAGAAGCACTGCCATCCATAAACAGCGTCTGCTCTGCAGTTCATTCTCCCAGCACTATTTTGGAGAGATGCTATTTAAAGAGTAAGATTTGAGCCTTTACTTAGTCACTTGCTCGTTGAATGACTTTGGGTAAATAAGTTGACTTCTCCAAACTTCAGTCCTCTCATCCTTAGGAAGCTGAATAATGATAGTACCTCTCATAGGGCATCCATAGTATTGGTGGCATGGTGTAGGAAAAGTACATGACTAAGTAGCCGCTGCATGGCGGCCCCTGGTAAAACTTAGCCGATAAGACTAATTATTGGGTGGTCACCTGATAAGACTTATTATTAACTTGTGAACTTGCTATAAATGTGAGTGTTATTTGTTTCCTGGGAAAAGGTAGCAGGTCATATACCTCCGTTCTTCACTTCAATGTGTGTGTGCTCAGCCATGTCCAACTCTCTGCGACCCCATGCACTGTAGCCTGCCAGGCTCTTTTGTCCATGGAATTTTCCAGGCAATAATACTGGAGTGGGTTGAAATTTCCTCCTCCAGGGGATCCTCCCAACTGAGGGATCAAACCCGCATCTCCTGTGTCTCCTGGATTGGCAGGTGAATTCTTTACCACTGCACCACCTGGGAATCCCATCACCTCTGATCCAACTACCTGCTGGATATTCCATTATGTTCTAGGTAAATATCTATCCTAGGGCATATTACGCTGCTGTACTTCCTTATCTATGTGCCTGTTCCTAGCCATCCCACAGCAGGACAATTAACACCATGTGGTTGGGGACCTTCTTTTATATATTATTTTATTTCCTGTATCCAAAATAATGCCTGGCTTATCTAGCAGGCACTTCTTCTTCTATGCTAATTTACTACTGAATGTGAAGAAAAAAATCGTTAAGCTGGTTTATTAAGTAAGTAAGTGTTAGCTGCTCAGTCGCGCGAGACTCTTTGTTACCCCATGGACTGCAGCCCACCAGGCTCCTATGTCTATGAGATTTTCCAGGCAAGGATACTGGAGTGAATTGCCATTTCCTTCTCCAGGAGATCTTCCCAACCCAGGGATCGAACTCGGGGGTCTCCTGCACTGCAGGCAGATTCTTTACCGACTGAGCTACAAGGGAAACTGGCTTATTATTCCCTCACAAAGCACAGTTACAGTGAAAGTGAAAGTGAAGTCGCTCAGTCGTGTCCGACTCTTTGTGACCTCGTGGACTGTAGCCCACCAGGCTCCTCCCTCCATGGGATTCTCCAGGCAAGAATACTGGAGTGGGTTGCCATTTCCTTCTCCAGTTACAGTAGATGGTAGCAAAATTGCGAATTAGTACAAGGAAATGAAGTCCTTCTGTTCAAGTTGTTCTCAGCTAAATCAGTGGCCTCCAAAGGAATGAATCTTCAAACTTGCATTGGACCACCATTTGCCCATGAGATTCTAGAGATGATGTGAGCGTCACATAGATAACTGGAGAAGTTTTCTTAAAGGTTGTTTCTAACCTTGGGATTCTTTCACTCGGATGTTTCCCATGGCAGCACGCACTAAATAAAGGGCTGGATTTAGAAGAAAGGAATAATATGATTTCCGGGAATAGAACGGGCTTCCCCCACTGGTTCAGCAGTAAAGTATCCACCTGCAATATAGGAGACAGAGGAGACACGGGTTTGATCCCTGGGTCTGGCAAGATCCCCTGGAGGAGGTCACGGCAACCCACTCCAGAATTCTTGCAGGGTATATCCCATGAACAGAGGAGCCTGGCGGGCTACAGTTCATGGGGTTGCAGAGTCATGCATGACTGAAACGACTAAGCTCATACTGGGAAGAGTGGATGAGCGCTATTCATGATGTGCAAAGAAAAAATATCCCCTGTTAATTGTCTGACGTGTGGTGTCTTCTAAAGTAGAGACCCTTGTTCAACTCCTGGGTCGGGAAGATCCGCTGGAGAAGAGATAGGCTACCCACTCCAGTATTCTTGAGCTTCCCTGGTGGGGAAGCTGGTTAATTAATTTAGCTGGTAAAGAATCTGCCCACAATGCAGGAGACCTGGGTTCCATCCCTGGGTTAGGAAGATCCCCTGGAGGAGGGAAAGGCTACCCACTCCAGTATTCTGGTCGGGAGAATTCCATGGACTACAGTCCATGGGGTCACAAACAGTTGGACACCTGAGCGACTTTTATTTTGACAACTGTTTTGGACAGCAATTCAAGCCTTCTCTTGCTTAGCTTTTGATAGTTCTGTGAGTGTACTATTTGGCGAAACTTGTTTAGTAAATTCTATTTTCGAATTCACTTGGTAATGAGTCGAAGAAGACCATAAGATAACCGCATTACCATTGACCAGTTCGGCAAGGAAAACAACAAAAGCCTGTTGACTGACAGACAGTTATGGAGCAAGTCAATGATAAAATGATTGAAACATCTGTCTTTATCTTTCCAGCTCCTTGTTCTATCAAATAAATGAAGCTATACTTTATCGATGCCATGTTTATATTTGGGAGAACATACAGATGACATTGCCTGATCTTAGCTTCTACAAATATTATTAGAAAATAACCAGCTGTGTTTGGAATCTGATGAAGCTATTTATTATTTTAAATTCCTGGGAGGAAAGCGAGATGCCTGCATGTTTTGTCTGTGTGGTACGACCTCACCAAAACACACGATGTGTATATATCAAAACTCAGTGAGGGAGGAAAATTCCTCACAACTTCAAATGTTCAGGAGGCCTTTTGCTTATTTCCAATACTATCCCATTCAGTTAACACAGCCTAAATTATTTCTAAAACATTACCTCAGCAGTTTGTGGCCACATTCTTTTATGTCTGCCCACCTTTTAAACACTTAGTTTATACTTACTTTCCCCTGGTTAACTTCATCTGGCAGATAGCAAAACTTTGTTCCCCAAAATGGTGAAATGAATGTCACTGTTTCAGCAATTAACTGATATATACAGTATATTTAAGACCATGTTTAAGGCATTCTGCCTAAGGTATTACAGGTATAATTTTCTTATAATTAAAATGTCTTTCTTTCATTAGCTCACTCGGCTAGCACTGCATATTAAACATTATTTACAGAGAGGCACCTAATTACATTCATTTCTGCTCATTTCTTTACTGCTGTTAATGCATTACATAAGGTCCAGCATACTGTTTCAGTCCGGCTTTCTGTCCATGTTCTTACATTTTTCTTGTCTCTGGCCTTGGTTTATTGGTGAGCAAGTATGTAAAACATTTCAGTGCCCTCAGCTATTTTCAAAACTTGTCTGATTACACTTTCTCTTCATAAAGAAAATAATTGTTTATTGTTGAAAATGCTCACTTTATTTAGACAATAGGATTTTTTTTGGTAAAGAGTGGGCATAATAACTAATGAAGATCTGGATAGGAAATCATAGGAATTAATCTTTCTTCCGTAGTATTTGTTTGCACTAGGGTCTTAATAGGTTATTTTAAGTATCCTTCAAAACAGTTTCAGGAAGAAGGTATCAGTAATTTAATGCATGAAGAAGACAAGAGGTAAAATAACTTGTTCAATCTTGCAACTAGTAAGTTTCAGAGGGAAGCTTTCAGTCTAGCTTGGTCTGCCTTAAAACATGTGCCCTTCACAGCTCTCCGTATCTACTTCCCCTGTTCTTCAGGAATTACCATTTTGGACAGGCAGTCCGAGTTACATATAATCTAGAGAAATTGCCTCTACAGTTACATATAGCAAGAAAGAATGCCATTTAGATAAATCTCTGTGGGGAAAAAAAATTAGAAGTAAAGTGCTACTTATATGAAAAAGCTTTAAAAAGTCAATTAATGTTAAAGCTAAAGCAATTAATTTCCTTCCAGAGTAAAAAAAAATCAATCCTAGAGTTTGAAACAAATGAATTGGTTTAAAATTGTTGGAAACTTGTGATTGATTCTAATTATTATCAATATTATATCTTAATTCTTAATTGTTGGGATGAATGGAAGTATGCTATTGATTATTACTAAAATAAGAACTGAGATTGAATACACTACCAGTGTTCTCACCACTGGATTAAAAAGATCTTCTAATAGCTCTGTCTTTTTGAATAACAGCAATTACATCTTGAATATTTTTGTTCATTTGTAAAGTTACGCATATGCTTCAAGAATGTTTTGCTTGCCAAGTCACTTCCCTCATGTCTGACTCTCTGTGACCCTATGACTGTACCTTGCCAGGTTCCTCTGCCCATGGGGATTCTCCAGGCAAAAGTATTGGAATGGATGGCTTTGCCTTCCTCCAGGGCATCTTCCCAACCCAGAATTGAACCTGGGTCTCCTGTGTTGCAGGCAGATTCTTTACCACTAAAGCCACAGCCCCATGAATGTTTCAAATTGGCATAAGTAAAGGATTTCAGTGGAATATAAGATTCACAGAGAATCTTATTGGAAGAGGTGATGCTGAGTTCCTAGCCCTTTAATGTGCATCCGTAGAAACTATAAAGGCTTTGAGTGAAAGAGCCCAGAGGGATATGGCATTAGGTGTAGCAATTATGACTAGCCTGAACTACAGGCTCATTAAGCGATGCCAACTGATGCTTATGCCTTATAATTGTGGGGTATTATTTCCCAAAGCCCCATTTCCAAATGTGCTCCCTAGCATGTCTAAAATACCTTCCTTATCATAATATGACTGCATGTGTAGCATCACCCTCTTCTTTAAAAAAATCTTCTCTAAATGCGTATACTCCAGCAATGGAGATTGCACATTAAATAACTTCTTGACAGGGTAAAGTGGCATGTTTGCTCAGTGCTGAGATTTTGCTATCCTGGACTGTACCCCACCAGGTTCTTCTGTCCACAGAACTTTCCAGGCAAGAATACTGAAGTGAGTTGCCATGCCCTTCTCCAGGGGATCTTCCCAAGCCAGGAATCAAACCCACATCTCTTGCATCTCCTGTGTTGGCCGGTGGGTTCTTCACCACTGGCGCAACCTGGGAAGCCTCTTGACAAGATACCCTGACCAATATAGGAAGGAAATAAAGTATTTTGTGATGAGAGACAGACAATACCAATAGCAAACTTTGTCTCTTTACCCCCCTGTATCTAAACAGAGTCTCCAATTTAGCTGGAAACCACATCCATGAGCCCAGCTTCACAGCTTATTCAGTATTTTGAAATAGAAAATACATATTGAAAAACTTATCATGAAGAGACCATGAGTTTTTAATTCAAAGGGTAATTAAGGAATTGTAATTCCTTGTCAGTCAATATTAAGTGATTTCATAGGTTTCTCCTAATGACATCCTGTCTCTCAATGGACACTGCTTTATCATTTGCTAACAATGTCACCTATATCCCTCTCTCTTGGCTTCTTTCAACAGGCTTTCACTGATCATCTTTTATGAGCCAGACTATTTCTAGACAATTAGATTACAGAGATGGATTTGTCATTTCTTCTGCCTTTAAGAAGTTCAAAGGACCAAGAGGATGGCAGACATGGGATATGGACTCGAGTCTACTTCTTAAATAATTGTATCTTAAAAGTGAGAGGTATTCAAAGCTTTTGTTTTGTTTTTCCTTTTCACTGTTTTTAATTTTTCAAGAGTATGGAATCTAGGTGGGGGGGGCGGAGATTACACTAAAATCTAACAGTTTAAATAGCAAATGTTGTTGTGTAAGCTGTCTTAAAATAGTTCCTTTTTCTTTGAATGTAAATTTACCTGGAGGAAAGCCCCAGGTATCTTTGTTTTGCAAAAGTCACAGAAAGACATTTTCTTATTCTGTGAGTGCAAAACAGTTAGTCACCATCTTACTCCTGGAATAGATGTCATATACCGTATGTGGATATCTTAGGTTTACAAATGAATTGTACTGTTTGGTAAATTAAATTGGATATATCTTCCAGAAGAAAATGAGTGCAATTTTTTTCCCCTGTGCTTCTTTGGAAAGAAATATTACTTTCTTGTGCTTGATTTAGAACAAAATTCTTATCTTTGTAAACTGTGGATTTTTCTTATGAATTTGTATGTAGCTTGTTTTGAGCAGTTGTTTGTGAATGAGAAGCTGCATTAGAAGGATCTTAGGAAAATGATGAAGGTCATTCTCTATTTCAACCATGAAGAGACTATGAAGAGGAACAATAGTGGGCGGACTCTTGAAGTTAAACCATTGTAACCTGATGCAATGATGTGCTTTAGGCCAGAAGGTGATACCCCAACCCTACCAGTGGGAGGAAACAGCACTTCTCATAGTCAGTAAACGTGGGGCAGGGAATAAGGACATAAAAATCAAGGAGCAGAATCTTAAACTACAAGGCCAGGGGAACACACTCTTATGCTATCATGCCTGTTCAAGGTTCAGTAAGCCCGGATGGTCACGTGATGATGACAATGGATAAAACAAAGACCTAGAACTTCAGCAAGTAAAATGGATAAATTGCTAGACCCATCAGGAAATGATGGACCTTTTAAAATTTTTTCTATTGGAGGGTAATTGCTTTGTAATGCTGTGTTGGTCTCTGCTGTACCACAACGTGAATCAGCTCTGTGTATACATATATCCCCTCTCTCTCGAGCCTCCTTGCCATTCCCCCATCCCGGCCCTCTAGGTCATCACCGAGCCGCGCTCCTGTGCTATACAGCAGGTCCCCACGAGCTGTGTGGTAGTGTATATACGTCACAGCTACTCTTCCAATTTGTCCCCTCCCCTTCTTCTCACTCTGCGTTCACAAGTTTGCTCTCTTGGTCTGCAGAATGACGGACTTCCGACTGACAAATGACATGGTCCTGTCATCGCTGAATGATCCTAGGATTTAAGAGCTTCATTGAGTGCAATCACAGCCGACAAATCAATATTTTATGCAGTTATGGATGCACAGTCAGGTTTTTGAGGTCTATAAAATGCCTTTGTTTCTGGAGTTATCTGTGTACCATGTTGGTGTCACCAACGCACACTCCTGCCACACAATAAGCAAGAGATGCCGAGAGTTTATTCCCCAAGAACCTGCCACGAGGGGGCAGCAGGAATTTGCTTAACTTATTTATTTAACTTAAAACCAAAGCGTTCTCTAAGGTTCCAAAACCCATACCAAAAGTAACACAGTAGAGGTGTAGTAATTCATTCTCAGCACGTGCCTTTTTTCCTATGGATGCCATTCTGAATTTGTCTTTTAGGAAACTATAAGCAATCCAAGCAGGACTTACTGAAAAAAGACATGAAATCTGAGGAAATGATGACTCATAAAAAAGGAGGAAACTGATTAGGAGATACCTGGATATTGTCCAGTGCTTTAAGACTCCACAAACTGTGATGAACAAACTGGATTATAATCGTTTTGTCTTGGTTATGGAAGCAGTTATCTCTCTATGTATTCAATAGCTCTTTAAAAACCATGTTTCATGCCATTTTTTATAATTTTGCAAATGATTCAGTCTATATGGGAGAGAACTATTTGAAGTCAAGGTGTTAAATCCCCAATCTATGAAGAAAAAGTTAAATAAACAATATAATCATTGACAGCTTCTCCATATCCTGCCCTGGGGGCTCAGTGGTAAAGAACATACCTGCCAATTCAGGAGACGCAGGTTTGATCCCTGCTCAGAAAGATCCCGTAGGGCTTCCCTGATACCTCAGTATCACTTTCAACCCACCTTCAATGCAGGAGACCCCAGTCCGATTCCTGGGTCGGGAAGATCCAGTGTTCTTGGGCTTTTCTTGTGGCTCAGCTGGTAAAGAATCCTCCTGCAATGTGGGAGACCTGGGTTGGGAAGATCCCCTGGAGAAGGGAAAGGCTACACACTCCAGTATCCTGGCTTGGAGAATTCCATGGACTGTATAGTCCATGGGATTGCAAAGAGTCGGACATGACTGAGTGACTTTCACTTTCAGAAGGATTCCCTTGGAGAAGGAAATGGCAACTTGCTTCTGTATTCTTGCCTGGAAAATTACATGGACGGGGGATCTTGGCATGCTACGGTCCATGGAGCCACAGAAGTAGGGCAGGACTTAGAGACCAAGCCACCGCCAGCACCATACCCTGCAGACCCCTGAATCCTATTACTTCTCTCCATAAGTGAACCTGAATTTCACTCACCCCCTCTAGTTGCTACTCCATAAATTTAAGACAGTCATTCTCCCTGTGTTGTTGCAATAGGCTCCCAATAGCCCCCCTGCTCCTGGGGTCTATACTCAAGCTCTTCCTTCTGCTAGAGTTGTTCTTCCTGGCCTCAAAATCTCAGTTTTCAGCTCCTGTCTTACCTTTTACATACTCGTCTCCTAAATGATATCATGCTGGACCATGGCTTTAGAGATATATGTTGCTCTTTACTGTCTGTGAGTTATAATATCTAACCACTTAGTCTTCAGATCCATTTGAATGCTGAGGAAGCATCTTCAGTCTAAAAGGTTCAAAATCTCTTGATTTTGAACCTCTAGATCTCTTGATGTCTCAAGTTCCCATCAGCCTCTCCAGTCTCCATATCTGTGAATGGCATCATCCCAACTCTGTTTTAAATGCTAAAATCGTGCCTCTCTTTGCCCAATCTGCATCCCAGCCATTACCAAGTCCTGTCAGTCTGCCTCCAAAACATTTTACAAATCTATCAACTTCTTAACCCTCCACCACCACCGTGACCAATTCTTATAAGAGTCTCACATTCAAGGCTACAGTTACTTCCTTTTCTCTTTTTTGCCTCTACTGTGGCATGAAGTCGATTCACACAGAAGGCAAGTGAGTTTTTTTTTTATTCTTTAAGTCAAATTCTGTCACTCCTCTGCCTGATACGCTCCAATAATTTTCTCCTGTAAAAATAATAAAATGCAAGCACCTGGCCGTGATCATTCAGGTTCCCTGTGATAGGAACCCTGCCTTTCTGACCTTATTTGTTACCAATCTCCCACTAAGTCTCTCCTCTCTGCTCTGCTTGCTCTCCATCCAGTCCTCATACAACTGAACTTTCCCACCTTGGGGCCATTTACTTGATTTTCTGTCCACTTGAAAGCTTTTCCCCAGGTTTTTGCTTAACTTACTTTTCCCACTCATTCTCACTTCAGGTCTCTGCTCAGGGAGGCATGTCCTACCCAAAACTTTATGCACTAGAACCTCCTGGGATAGTTTTGTTATAAGGGCGGCTCCTAATAAAACATGATCCCTGGTACTCACATACTTTTGTAGTCACCTCTGCTGGAGTTGGGCTATTTCTGGAGCTCAGTTTAATCCATAGGACACATAGAAATGCTGCTTCAAGATTTCTGGGTCTAAGCTTTTAGGTAATTCCAAGAGCTTCCACTTTTGTGTTCATTCAGGCCATGCCAGAAGCCTGACTGCACCGCAGAGCAAAACATGTAGAGTAGGCCCAGGAAGAAGTCAGGAGCACAGAGACTATTGCTGCTGATCAGCCACTCAGCTGTGTCCGACTCTTTGTGATCTCATGGACTGCAACACGCCAGGCTTCCCTGTCCATCACCATCTCCCGGAGCTTGCTCAAACTCATGTCCATTGAGTCAGTGACTCCACCCAACCATTTCATCCTCTGCCATCCCCTTCTCCCCCTGCCTTCAATCTTTCCCAGCATCAGGGTCTTTTCCAGTGAGATGACTCTTATTAGGTGACCAAAGTATTGGAGCTTCAGCTTCAGAATCAGTCCTTCCAATAAATATTCAAGGTTGCTTTCCTTTAGGATTGACTAGTTTGATCTTCTTGCTCTCCAAGGAACTCTTCAAGCGTCTTCTTCAGCACCACAGTTCAAAAGCATCCCAAACAGAAAGGGAGAAGAGCCCAGTTATCCAGCTGAGCCCAGCTCTCAGCCAACCAGCCTGCTGAATGAAGTGTGAGATCTCCTGCAGGGCTAGCAGAACCACACAGCTGAGCCCATTTCAAATCACTGAATTACGAGCAACTAAAAAATGTTTTTGTTTTCGGCCCCTAAATTTTAGGAATATTTGTTCACAGCAATAGTCGTGATGAAGTTGATGACTCCCGTCGTTCACTATGCCTGTTCCCTGAGTTTTTTTTTCATGCTTTGCATCAGTATTTAACATGTTATTCTGTGTGTGTGTATGTGTGTATTGTTTGGGCTTCCCAGGTGGCTTACTGGTACAGAATTCACCTGCCCAGCAGGAGACCTGGGTTTGATCCCTGGGTCAGGAAGATCTCCTAGAGAAGGAAATGGAAACCCACCCCAGTATTCTCACCTGGAAAATCCCATGGACAGAGGAGCCTGTTGGGCTACAGTCCTTGAGGCTGCCAATAGTTGGATGTGACCTAGCAACTAAACAGTAGCAGCAATATTCTTATTTATGTCCTCCAACATACCAGAAACTCTAAAATAGCAGATTATGTTTTGTTCACCACTGTATCCCCAGCATGTTATCAAATGAATTACTTAATCAATCAGTTTCTCCCATGAAGTTGAATTGCCTTATCTTGCTGTTTTAGGAAATGTTTCTGCCTTCCTTTATACAAATCCATGCTCTATTAGAGACAGGTATTCACCAAGGTTGTAGAGATACTCTGTTCCTTCTTAGAAATAAATTAATGCATTCGTTATTGAATTTAAAGATCCACAGAAAGTTAGAAATGGGAGGAATATCAGAAAAAAAAATCCAATTCAGGATGTGTTTTGTTTGTGTGGCTACAGAACTCTTTATTACATGAAATCTCCCATGTAATACCAGAGGATAAGTCAGTAAAAGTATATCTACGATGTAAACAGAATAGTTTCTCTATCCTTTCACAGGCGTTTTCAGAAGTGCTTCCTTAAAACATAAGGCAACAAGAAACACAGCAGGATAACCACTATCTCTTTTCAAACACTGCTTTGATAAATGAGAAAACAAGGCAGGAGGTGTAGCTGAAACAAATAAAGAGTCGGAGGAACTAGAATCAGCTCTTCTGAATTCAATTCACTTTGGGTGTCCTAATTCTCAAGAGCAGTCTTTCTGTCAGGCTTTGGTTTAGGAGTAGAAGACAGGTATATTTCAACCGTCCACTTAAAATGGAGCTAATTAAACTAACGAGAGAGCCCCTAACTGATATTACTATTAGAATTTAACCAGTGATTACACAAACTAGCTTAACATGCAGGAAACATGTGATCTGGCCTCTCCTGGTGGCTCAGCTGGTAAAGAATCCACCTGCAACGCAGTAGACCCTGGTTCGATTCCTGGGTTGGGAAGACCTCCTGGAGAAGGGAAGACTACCCACTCCAGTATCCTTGGGCTTCTCCGGCGGCTCAGACAGTAAAGAGTCCTCGCACAGTGCAGAAGGCTTGGGTTCTATCCCTGGGTTGGGAAGATCCCCTAGAGGAGGGCACGGAAACCCACTCCAGTATTCTTGGCTGGAGAATCACCACAGTCCGAGGAGACTCAGGGGCAGTCCCTGGGGTTGCAAAGAGTCGGACACGACTGATCAACGCAGTACGCATGCACAACATATGCTGAGCCCAACAATCAGTTCTTGTTCCCTCGCTCCGGCATGTCCAACTCTTTGTGACCCCGTGGACTACAGCATGCCAGGCTTCCTTGTCCTTCGTGATCCCCCAGACTTTACTCAAACCCATGTCCACTGAGTCAGTGATGCGAGCAATTAGATTGATGGCTAGATCTGCACCTGTCAATCCCTGTAACAGACAGATGTAGAAGGAGTCATTTGTTCAGCCCAGGAATGTAAAAAAAAAAAAAAAATAGTAGTAATAATATCGAATTAACATATCCAGAGATAGCCTAGATGTTATCAAAAGATATGTGTGGCCAATTATAGGCTAGAAAAAAAATCGTTTAAGAGAAGAAATACTCAGCATAGGTAGTTTCATTAACATTTACATTTTACTATGGTTTAATTTTTTAAGTTTCTAAAAATTTAAGGCTCATTAAAAGATCACCTTAACATAAGATAATAACTTTCATGTTTTTAAACTGAAATGTAAAATGTCTTTACAAACTTTTTTGAAAGTATGTACATCTAAAATTTCTTTCTCCTGAATTTCCAAATTCCGATTTTCTGAAGAGCAGTGATAATTACCTTTCTTGCTTATTTTCACTAAACAAATACGTAGGCCTGAACTTGAAGGACCGTTAAAATACTTCATCTCATTGTTCCACTTTTCAAATGAGAAAACTGAGGTCTAAAGAGGCTGAATGACTTACCTAATATAAATAAGAACATTTAGGCCAGATTTAGGGGGAGAATTCAGGTAATTTCCTTCACATACTGAAAGGTCTTGTCCCATTCACATATGTGTACATACAAGAATGGATTTAAATCTGTGCAAATCTCGACATAGGATGCCTTTGCCCACGCTAGTCTTCTAGTTGGAGTATTCTCCTTCCTCAACTTCATTTAGTTAGTTACTTTTTCTTCTTTACAAGATAAAGTTTAGACCTAATCTCAAGGGACAATTTCTCTGGATAACTGTCACAGTGCTCTCTGACAAGGATGATTTTCCCAAATATCCTTTCAGAGGGCGCTCTTTCTTTTACACTTATTATCATAATTTTCATTACTTGGTGTCATTATTTGATTAGTGTCTCTTGTTGATACCATGCAAAACCTTTGAGGGAAGAGCCCATATTCAAACTTGGATCTATACTTCTAAAGGTATGTCAAATGCCTGCACTTAGGAGTAGCTCAATTAATCATGAATGGTTAGAGTGATTTAATGAAAAACCAGAGGTAGTTTTCATATGGAGCCATCCTGAGAAACTTCTTATATTACACTGTTAATTATTTAATAAAATCTTGGTAATGAGCACCCATATATCTCAAATATCCTACTGAGGAAATTACTGAGCATTGTAAACACATAATAAGTAAGACATTACTCTGAAGGACTAGATTCACTGAGACACAGTCTGCCTGTGAAGAGAAGCCCAAGTGAGTTAGGCAGCATCTATACAGAGGCCTCCCAGGTGGGGCTAGTGATAAAGAACTCAGTTGCCAATGCTGGAGAAATAAGAGATGCAAGTTCAGTCCCTGGGTCAGAAGATCCCCTGGAGAAGGACATGGCAACCTGCTCCAGTATTCTTGCCTGGAGAATCCCATGGAGAGAGGAGCCTTTCGGGCTATGACCCATAGGGTTGCAAAGAGTTAGACACAAATGAAGTGACTTAGCTCAGCGCATATGTAGTTTGAAATGGTACACAGAGATCCCTAACTTGTCAGGGACTGGAATCCCCACAGGGACCAGGGACTTAATGGGGCAAAAGGTTTGGAAACCAAAAGATCAAAGTAAAGAGCCTAGTCTATGAACCTGTATTCAGAAGTATGCTATAAATCTGGTAACCAGGCAACAAAACAGACATTAAGTAGCCCACCAAAAGCTCAAATCAGGCCAGTATTATTTATCCAGTGTTGCTTTACAAATTCAAGGAGGTCTTTCCAGCTCCCGCAGTAGCACTGGGGCCAACAGAGGAGCATTACTGACAATGTATTTGGACTGAGGATGTTAAACGCCCCGCAAAGGCACAGGGCAGTTTTTTTTTACAGCAAAAGATTTCCTTGCTCTAAATGCCAAGAGCACTCTGGTGGAGAAATGCTATGCATCAAGCAGTTCCTTGACTACAGGGTTTATATCTTGCTCCTCTGTTTTCCAGCAGCAGGATCATTGCCTGACCTACAGTGAATGTATGAGCTTCCCCGGTGGCTCAGTGGTAAAGAATCCGCCTGCAGTGTGGGAGACCTGGGTTCAGTCCCTGGGTAGGGAAGATCCCCTGGAGGAGGGCATGGCAACCCTCTCCAGGATTCTCACCTGGAGAATCCCCCTGGACAGAGGAGCCTGGTGGGATACAGTCCATGGAGTCGCAAAGAGCTGAACACCACTGAAAGACTAACCGCAGTGAGTGCATACTGGAGAAGAACTTCAAGTTACTTGCCAATGAGCTAGGTAGGAATATAGGAATGCAAAACATATACCTTTATATTGATTCAATGAGCAAGAGAAGAGACAGTTTTGCATCCAAACAGTTATGGGAAAGGGCAGTCCATGCTCAGTTATCAAAAAAAAAAAAAAGTGATGAGAATTGATAAGTAACAGAGAGCTGAGTGGTAACCTCAATGGGAAAGTGACAATAAAACTTAATACCAATGTCTTACTAACTACCCAGACTAGAACTGGATTCAATGGGTAATTCCCATTTTCCATGTGACTGCTCTAGAAGCTGACAAAATCACAGATGGATCCTGAGAAAACTGAAGGTGTTTTTTTATTCATGCATTTGTGGAACGGGGTCAAGGATTTGAAATCATAGGAGGAAAGGAGAGATTCATTCACAGGGGAAAATCACCTGCCCTTGGTTTTCAAAAGACCCACTAAAGTAACCGCCGTCCTCTACGAAGATGAAGACATTCTGTGTGTCCGACTCAGTGTAACAGTTGTGAAACAGCAAGGGTAATCGTATTGATTCTGAAGGAATGTCTGGTTAATTTTTCACAAGGCGTGGATCCCTCAAAAATCAATAACTTTCTGCTGTATCTTTATTCCTCTGAATAAACCGTGTCTGTAGGAGAAACTTGATTCTTAAGCTCAATTGGATTCATAAAACATTCACAGACACATTGCACAAAAGAAATGCAACCTTTCTCTAGAAGTGGTAAGTGTTTAACCTCAAAGTAGGACAAAGGCTCCTTCCTTTTTGATGTATTTATGTCCTTGGACAGGCATTAGTAGGGACCAAAATGTCTGTGATGCAAATGCTTCCCTTAAGCGTTGGTTCCCTTCCCCACAGAAAAGAAGCTTCAGTAGAAGCTATGAAGTACATGCTTAGATAGCAGAGTCTAAGAAAATATCTTTTAGAAAAATCTAGGATTATGAGTGGCTGTTAGAATTGTATCCATTTCACTATTCTTTTATTCACCAGGATGACAGTGCAGTAATACATTTTTTGGAAGAAATAAAATTGTGTTTTGAGAATAGTATTAAAACGTTATCCAGTAACAGAACTTTAAAAACTCACTGAGTGATCCCTGCTCTTTCATTTACATTTGCATAGGAAGAAGGAAATGCCCAGAGAGGTTAAGTGTTCTTCCTAAGGTTGCACCCTAAGTGTTTCATTCATTAAATTGGAGATGCTTCTTTGAAAAGAAATCAATGAACTCCCATTTATCAAGGACAAGGAATGTGCAAGGCTGAAAATTATGATAATGTCTGAGTTGGAACAAACACATAATGTGAGAATTCCAATCAAAGAAACAAGAAAGAGAATATAAGAGCGAACGTTCAGAAGATGCATTCGCCTTACTAGAAAAGCTTCCCACATTTGGCTTAATATCACTGATGAATCATTTACTGATAAATCAGTTATAATATTTGAGAGGTAGGATTGATCATTGCTACTCAGGTTATTTGTATGCCATGGTTTTTAAATTCTTTGATATAAAAAACCCAACACAGAGTAACTGCAGTAAAACACGCATATCCTATTTACTCCCTTCCCTCCTGCTTTACACTCTTTCTGTGAGCCCCATCTGGGCCCACAGTGTTGCCTCTACAATCCTCTAGTAGGACAGCCAGAAAATAGCTGGCCCTTTGGAGGGAAATACTGCATAATATCCAATCCCTCTAGCAATCCAGGCCTGCATCTTCCATGTTCCCTCCAACATGTGCGACAACAGCCCTCTCAGTGGGTCCTCTGGGGCGGGTGACAGGCACACCCTACAAGTCCGTCTGTTGGCGGCATCCCTTCAAGGGCAAGTGGGCGTCCAGGGACGAGTTTGCCACTTTGAGAGTTAGTCCTGTGGGCCATTCAGGCCCAAACCCTCAGCACCCTTCTCCTAAAGCTGCAAATGTACCTCCAGGTCAAATCTCCACTCCAGTTTATCAAACATCTGGCCTGTTGCCTCTTCTCATTTTGACCTTAAGCCACTTTGCCTCAGCTCCTCCAGCCAGGACTCTGCCCGCTCTGTAGGAAACGTGCCTCCACCCAGCCCATCATAGGTGACCACTGCTTTATCGTTACTTTTGTTGTTACCTAGAGTGGGTCTATGACAATGAGATGTTTACAGCTGTAGAGAAATAAACCTGCACTTCAGGAGACCCCGGTTCGATTCCTGGGTCGGGAAGATCCGCTGGAGAAGGAAGAGGCTAGCCACTCCAGTATTCTTGGGCTTCCCTTGTGGCTCAGACAGTAAAGAATCCACCTGCGATGCGGGAGACCTGGGTTCAATCCCTGGCTTGGGAAGATCCCCTGAAGAAGGGAAAGGCTACCCAATCCTGTACCCTGGCATGGGTTGCAAAGAGTCAGACAAGACTGACCAACTTTCCCGCACTCGCTCACAGTCTATTTATTGATGAGGAAGATAAACGTCATTCCAAAGAGATAAAGAGAACCCAAAGCCCTCAATCCAATCCAGTGATTAATTAACCCCCCTTTTCTGGGAACATGAACACAGAAGCTCCTGCAGGCCCTCCTAAGCCTTTCCCTCTTTCCTCAGCCCTGCGGGTGTGGGAGTGCATGCTTGTGACTGAGAACATGTGAGTGTGTGCACAAACCTGCGTCTATGTGTGTGGAAACCTCTCAAAGTAGCACAGAAACACTTCAGGCCACATCAAATGATGCTTACAAAAAGGTAAATTTTATTTGGGTACCCTTCTTCCTTTGCTTTGTGGATAACTTGAAGATTAAAAAAAAAATTTGAAAGTTACTGAAATCAATTAGGTTTGATTCTGGCTTCCAACTGAAACTCTGCCTCATTAAACAGAGGTGGACTTCACTTTATGGTCTGATACGTGATCAAGAACAGACTCTATGGATTGGTCCTTCCTGATGACACTGTTCAGCTTCCTTTGGCTTTTATGGGTATTTTAGTAATGCAGCAAACTCTGGGAGATGGTGAGGGGCAGGGAGGCCTGGCGTGCTGCAGTCCATGGGGTCATGAAGAGTCAGACATGACTGAGCGACTGAATGACAATCACAGTAATGGGAAAGAGCATCAAAGTTTTCACCCCAGTTGTCCCAGCAGCTACAAGGAAAAACTGAAAGCAAGACCCACTTAGCTTCTGCAGTTTAATCAGAGCTAACTATAAAAATTACCTTTATCTAAGTCTAACAGGAGGTGACTTTTAATCAAGAACTGGGCTCAGATGTTATTCTTTGTCCAATCCAATTTTAAAAAAGAGGTTCCTGTAGGGATCTTTGAACAGATACTTAAGACCTAAACCGCACAGAGTTCTAATTTTTTTAAACACTTTAGATGCTTTATACACATGTTGGCACCAAAAGAGACCATCCCAAGTGTGTTTGGGTATTAACTTCTATTTCTTGTTTTCAGAACCTGGCAACATTATTATCCAGGTATCCTTAAAGGAAAAAGAAAAACATCCCATTTAACTCTGTTTTCTTTGGGGGCTCCTTTTATATGTTCCACATTGTCAGGACCCCCAGTGAGTATGCAGTGGGAAGACTGGTAACTTTTCTTGTGTTAGTGTTTAGAATTGCTGAGACTGAAGCCCTCTCCGTCTTCCAGTCTTTAAACGATGAAAGTGCAAACTGTCATTTCAGCGACTTCTCTGATACTGTGCTTAATTATCTAATTGTTTGTATCATTAATGACATATATTTAACATCTCCATCTCAAAATACCTTTCAGTGACTGATCATTTCTCTGGCCTTTCTTGTCTTCTTTAGCACTGACACATTCATTTGTGGTTCTCAGTTTCTTTGCGATCTAAACATTTCATGATGTGTCACAGGTTGTGCAACAGCGGGGTGCTGTTTTATGCTCTAGATGTTGGTGAGAATTAAGGGCTTCCAGGTTGAGTCTAGGGGTTTCTCTGGTGGCGCTCAGATGGTAAGCAATCCATCTGCAGTGCAGGAGACTTGAGTTCAATCCCTGGGTTGGGAAGATCCCCTGGAGAAGGGAATGGCAACCTACTCCAATATTCTTGCCTAGAAAATTCCATGGACAGAGCAGCCTGGAGTCGCAAAGAGTCAGACACAACTGAGCACCTAATATACACACACACACACAGGTTGAGTCTAAGTTCTAAATGCCCCATCAGCACAAAAGTTTGGGGACCCTTAAACATGTTCTGTAGTTGAAATGTTACTCTTTAATCAATTGATGGTAAACACCATGCGGACTGTACCAAACCTAGAAACTATTTTCCGTTTCTTGTTATTATCAGATTTATTAGACTATGTGAGTGAGGCTAGATGCTGCAGCAAGCAAACTCTTGAAACTGAAGTGGTTTAGCATCATGTTGGTTTATTCTTGCTCATGTCTCAGTCTGATGCAAGTCAGGCCATACTCTTCCATCTTCAAATTCTACAGTTTGGAATACCCTTTGGATAATGGAAGCAGCATGCTCATCACCTCCTTACCTGCACCAATCCAGGAGTAACACATATCTGTGTGACTCCTATTTCAACTGGCCATCAATAATCATATGACTGTTACCTTACTTCAGAGGAGTTTGAAAAAGATAGAGAAGAATTCTTGTGTATTTGATGAATATTAAATATCTCTGTCAGATATCTAGATTTTGGCTTTGTTGTTCACTTGCTAAGTCACGTCTGACTCTGTGACCCCATGGACTGCAGCACGCCAGGCTTCCTTGTCTATCACTGTCTCCAAACCCATGTTCATTGAGTCGGTGATGCCATCCAACCATCCCATCCTTCGTTGCCCCCTTCTCATCCTGCCCTCAGTGTTTTCCAGCATCAGGGTCTTCCCTGGTGGCTCGGGGAATCTGCCTGCAATATAGGAGACCCAGGTTGGATCCCTGGGTCGGGAAGATCCCCTGGAGAAGGCAATGGCTACCCACTCCAGTATTCTTGCCTGAAAAATTCCATGCACAGATTTTTGCTAGAACATAAAGAAAAGGTGTAGTGGTTTTTGCTCTTTGTTGGAGGATTCTCCCAATCTCAACCATATCTGAACTGTAACAAACTCTCAGTTCAGTTCAGTTCAGTCGCTCAGTCATGTCCAACTCTTTGCGACCCCACGAATCGCAGGACGCCAGGCCTCCCTGTCCATAACCAACTCCCGGAGTTTACTCAAACCCATGTCCGTCGAGTCAGTGATGCCATCCAACCATCTCATCCTCTGTCGTCCCCTTCTCCTCCTGCCCTCAATCTTTCTCAGCATCAGGGTCTTTTCCAATGAGTCAGCTCTTCGCATCAGGTGGCCAGAGTATTGGAGTTTCAGCTTCAGCATCAATCCTTCCAATGAACACCCAGGACTGATCTCCTCTAGGATGGACTGGTTGGGTCTCCTCGCAGTCCAAGGGACTCTCAGGAGTCTCCTCCAACACCACAGTTCAAAAGCATCCATTTTTCAGCGCTCAAACTCTAGTTGAGTATAATACATTGCAACTTTAGAATGAATTTAAACTTATTCTTAATATCGGTCAGCGAAATATAGAACAACCAGTTAGCAAGTTGTGTAGCATCCAATTGACTCAAAAGCATGAGGGACCGAATGTTACGTTGGCTTACTCAGGTAAGTTACTTGGTTTACTTGGTAGCAGAGGAGGAACTTAGTTCACAGTTAACTTTGCAAATTTGACTGTGTCATTGTGTTTTAGCATATTCATCTGAAATAAAGCAACTCACATCAAAGTGCTCATTGTAACTTGTTTCACAGAAATTTGTGAGGAGCAAATGAATCGAAGTGTTGACAAAAGCTTTGGAAAATGTAAACTGCTAGGTAAATAGAAAATACTATATTTTGATAACACCATGAGCATTCTCTAACTTTTCCTTTCACTGTTGTATATAATCTCTTGACCAAAATAAAAATAATGCTATCTGTTAGAATTGTAGTTTAGACCTCAAATACCTCTAAGCTCAAAATCAATATATTTTTATGAAGAGGAGGCAATTCTCAATTTCTAATTCATATTCTAGTATAAAAATGCCAAAAGAAGTATAATAACTCATAATCAAACTTTTAATTTAGAAAACAAACTAGTTAAAAATGATTTTTCCACTGCTACAGACATATATTTTCTGTACCTAATCATGTTGGTGGGAAAGTATATCATTTTTAAAGACTGTTCATGTTGGGGGAAAGAAATCCTTAAAAATGCATAACTCATTAAAATAATTTATTTTATTAGAAGAAAATTTATATAGCTATCTTCTTTTAATGGATTCTTTCCCACTATGGTAAATCTCTCTTTTTCCTTTCTTTCTTTCTTTCTTTTTTTTTTAATAGCATACTCAGGAAAAGTAAGGCTGTTGCTGTAACTATCTGAATACCTCAACAATAACAACAAAGAAAATTATTCCATCTAGGATTCCTGAATTGTTGCTGCAGTTGTTGTTGGTTTTTTTTTTTTTTCCTTTTTTGGTCACTTCTGAAAACTCAAGATGCCTGAAAGTCCATCTTATTTTCTATACATTTAATTCCTCATGAAAATACAAAATCTTCAGTCAGTATTTAAAAGATGATATGGGCAGTGAAGTCTCAGACAGAAAATAAACTTACTCTGGTGATTCTGGAGTAGAAACAACTAAATTTTTTGCATTCTAAATGTAGTGAGTCATATATTCTTAAGATAAAAAGCTACTTCGAGTCTGTTCTCTGCTGACGGTAGCCTCACATATAGCTACATATTGGATATGCAACAATTTTTCTAGCAATTCTTTTAAATATTTAAATGGTTTTTAAATACTTCACTTACTGTTGTTCAGTCTCTCAGTCATGTCCAACTCTTTGTAACACGTGGACTGTACCCTACCAAGCTTCCCTGTCCTTCACTATCTCCCAGAGTTTGCTCAAACTCATGTCCATTGAGTCAGAGATGCCATCCAGCCATCTCAGCCTCTGCCACCCTCTTCTCCTTTTACCTTCAATTTTCCCAGCATCAGGGTCTTTTCTAATGAGTTGGCTTTTTGCATCAGGTGGCCATAGTATTTGAGCTTCAGCATCAGTCCTTCCAATGAATAATCCGGGTTGATTTCCTTTAGGATTACTAGTTTAATCTGCTGTCCAAGAGACTCTCAAGAGTCTCCTCAGGAACCACAATGCAAAAGCATTAATTCTTCAGTACTTAGTCTTCTTTATGGTCCAAATATCGCATCCACATGTGACAAACTGGAAAAACCATAGTTTAGCTACATGGACCTTCATCAGCAAACTGACGTCTCTGTTTTTAATACACTGACTAGGCTGTTATAGCTTTTCTTCCAAGGAACAAGTGTCTTTAAATTTCATGGCTGCAGTCACCATCTGCAATGATTTTGGAGCCCAAGGATACAAAATCTGTCACTGTTTCCACCTTTGTCCCATCTATTTGCCATGAGATGATGAGATTAGATACCATGAACTGAGTTTTTTGAATGTTGAGCTTTAAGCCAGCTTTTTCACTCTTCTCTTTTACCCTCATCAATAGACTTGTTAGTTCTTCTTCACTTTTTGCCATTAGAGTGGTGTCATCTGCATATCTGAAGTTGTTGATATTTCTCCTAGCAATCTTGGGCTGGAGGAAGCACAAGCTGGAATCAAGGTTGCCAGGAGAAATATCAATAACCTCAGATATGTAGATGACACCACCCTTATAGCAGAAAGTGAAGAACTAAAGAGCCTCTTGATGAAAGTGAAAGAGGAGAGTGAAAAAGTTGGCTTAAAGCTCAACATTCAGAAAACTAAGATCATGGCATCTGGTCCCATCTCTTCATGGCAAATAGATGGGGAAACAGTGGAAACAGTGGCTGACTTTATTTTTCTGGACTCCAAAATCACTGCAGATGGTGATTGCAGCCATGAAATTAAAAGATGCATACTCCTTGGAAGGAAAGTCATGACCGACCTAGACAGCATATTAAAAAGCAGAGACATTACTTTGCCAACAAAGGTCCGTCTAGTCAAGGTTATTGTTTTTCCAGTGGATGTATGAATGTGAAAGTTGGACTATAAAGAAAGCTGAATGCTGAAGAATTCATGCTTTTGAACTGTGGTGTTGGAAAAGACTCCTGAGAGTCCCTTGGACTGCAAGGAGATCCAATCAGTCAATCCTAAAGGAGATCAGTCCTGGGTGTTCATTGGAAGGACTGATGCTGAAGCTGAAACTCCAGTACTTTGGCCACCTGATGCAAAGGGTTGACTCATTTGAAAAGACCCTGATGCTGGCAAAGATTGGGGGGCAGGAGGAAAAGGGGATGACAGAGGATGAGATGTTTGGATGGCATCACTGACTCAATGTACATGAGTTTGAGTAAGCCCCAGGAGTTGGTGATGGACAGGGAGGCCTGGCGTGCTGCAGCTCATGGGGTCACAAAGAGTCTGACACAACTGAGTGACTGAACCATACTGAACTGAATCTTGATTCCAGCTTGTGCTTCATCCAGCCCAGCATTTTGCATGATGTGCTCTGCATGCAAGTTAAGTAAACAGAGTGCCAACATTCAGCTTTGACAAGCTCCTTTCTCGATTTTGAATCAGTACATTGTCCCATGTCTGGTTCTAGTTGTTGAGTCTTGACCTATATACAAGTTTCCCAGGAGACAGTTAAGGTGGTCTGGTATTCTTATCTCTTCAAGAATTTTCTGTGAATCACCAGAATAATTGAGTCATCAGAATGAATTATAGTGAATCAGCAACCATTTGTATAGACTGTTATTAACATTTGATATTTATGTCTAACTAATCCTATTTCTACACCTGACTTTGGGTCATTAAAGAGTGTAAAACAATAGGAGTCTAATATAATATTGCAATTATCTTGTTTTCAATAGCCACATACTGGCTTCTTTTTTTCATGAGAAACCAAGAGAGTAGTAGATTTATGTCTTGATCTCACACACACTCCAGGAAGGGTCATTGTGCACAGGGCATATTGTTTGCTCGCCTGTTTCAGGTGGTTATCTTGCTTCTCCATCGCTGTATAGCCCCAGTTTTAAGGGACTATAAGGGGAGCTAAGTCACTTGGAACTGGAGATCTGAAAATGAAGTGTCACATTTTTTGTTGATTATGGTGCTGGTCTTTGTCTTCTCAGAAACACTTCCTTTAATGAGCAGAGCATTAAGTGGAAAAAAAAATTCAAGTCTCCGGTTTCCTAAGTATTCATCCATATTTGGATTGGCAAAGCAAATATTTTGTCACTTAAGCTCTAACATAGGCTTTCCAGATACACTTGGCAGAAGAAAATGATCTTATCAACCACTCCCTAGACTGCTAGTAATTCTTTTCTTTGTAATGCTGTTGTGTTAAGAAATATACCTTCTCCATGAAAAGATTAGCAGATTTCTCAGATTAAAAGCAGCCACAAAGCTTTCACTGCACAACCCATCTGAGAGTTGTGGTCTATGAACCATTCACTAACATCTAGGAAGGGTATGTAACTCCTTTCACCATAAGAATACTTCAGAAGGGATGAGCTAATTTCTTAGCCTGGCACTGAGACTTCTCTTCTTTCTCTTGAACCATTCACTGTTGGACTCCTGAATTATGAGGCAAGTAGTTCTCCTGCCTTCTGGAGATAGTGTGTTGAAAGGTCTGAGATTACATGGAGAGAGAGGAAAACCCAGTTAAGTCCAGTCTTCCAGCCATTCCTACAAGCCAGAGGCATTAAATATGTGAGTAAAGCTGTCGTAAACCCTCTAGACTAACAGAGGCCCCAGTTGAATATTACCAGTGATCAGTCTATGATACATGCAATAAATGAATTTCTCAGCTGAACCTTGCACACGTTCCTTATCCATTAAATCATAAGACATAGTAACATAGTTTCTCTTTAAACATTTGGGAGAATTTACTGCAAAATAGGATATAACCTAATGATAAGAACACTGAATAGCATGTCTTTATTTTCTTTGAGCTCCTGGTGTTTAGAGTCTGGCATATGTTGGGGGTTTAAGAGTTATTTACTGTGTGGATATATAGGGGATAAAGACATAGGTTCTTGAAGGATGGAAAGATGCATTTAAGCATGACACATTTGTTGAATGCCTGGATGGAAACTATTTCAGTCCCAGAGTTTGACCAATGAGGAAGTAGGAGATACCGAGATGTTCACCTTGTAAGGGGTTAGGTTCTAAGGCTGACACATAAGGCATCTCATCAAAACTTATTCTTCACATAGTTTAAAACGCTTGTGATAAAACGGACTGCGTGGTTTTGTGCATTCCAAAAGAAGTTGGATTAAATTTACATGCTATTTGAAAAATGCATTTGTTTAAACTGGTGAATGCTATTTTGTACTGAGAAATGTCCAGACACGAGAGACATAGAAACTGCGACTAAAGCACTAGATGATGTCTCCCCTCTCGTACTGGGCTCAAACAGAGCCATCATGTGCAGTCACTCCAGATTCAACCAGGACAACCCTGGCTGTTGCCATTCACGCTCACGATGATGTGAACAGCTTCTCAAGGACTGATGCATTGCACAACCTATGCAACTGTTCATTGCCTCCTTTCTCTAGACAACAGTCTCCCTAGGCACGATGGACCTAACCCTTCACGTATTTACATTTGTCTCTTTCCATGAGCCATGTTCCCCTTTTGTCTTATTGTTTATATTATTTTTTATCAGAGACAATTTAGCTCATTATGTTACTTCACTGAACTACAGAGCATTTTAGGGGAGCAACGGGAAAGGTGTGGGGAAACCCTGATAAGATTCAGTTCTTCCCACAGTTCTAAAGAATGGCAGGAAGAGGCTGCACTCCGGCCTCTCATTAAGTGGTTTGCCCAGGTCCCCAGCAATCTGCTCACGGCCAAGTGTGATGGTTACTTTCCAGTCCTCATCTCACTTGAGTGCTCACTGGGACACAGCTTCCCACTCCTTTTTAGGTATAAACCACACACTCTTAGCTTTCTTCCTTCATGACTGCTCTTTCATGGTCTCCTATGATGGTTCAACTGACCCTAGTCTTCAAATAAGACAGAAATCAATCCTCACATCTCTCATTTAACCTCATGGCTTCAAATTCTGTGCATCTCAAGTTTGCCTCCATTTTGTATCTTTTCTCTGAGCTTTTGACTCAGAGGTCTTACTGGACACCTCCGCTTATATGTCTAATAAGCATCTCAGCCTCGCCATGTTGAAAATCTAAATTATGATAGTCCTTTCTTCCCAAAAGAGCTTTTCCTGCATTTAATAGCAATTTTATTTCTGAATTGTTCAGGACAGCCTGACTTGTAGCCACTCTTGACTCCTGTTTTGCATATTCACATTCAATTCATAACAAATTCTGTTCTATTTTCAAGACATATTCAAATGTTTGCTACTTCTCATCACTTCCGTCACAAGCATCACGGTTCCAGCAGCCATCATCTCTGGGCTGGATGTACTGCTTCCAGCCCCTGACTGGTCCCTTGCCTTCCAGCCTAGCGTTTACTGTCAGCATGCTAGCCCAAACAGTTCTGCTAAATTCTTCTGTTCTTCTGTTCAAAACCTTTGACGGCTTCCTGTCTACTTGCTGCTTTTCTGTCCCTACTTCTAATAATTTTCTGCTCTCTTGCTCTGTCCTAAACATGGTGGCCTCCTTGCTTTTCCTAGAATAGCTCGAACGTGTTGCTGCTTGAGTGCATTTGCAGGTATTATTCTCTACTTCGTCATTTTCACAGAGTTTGCAGGGCTCTCATCTCCCTCCTTTTAAGTCACTGCTCAAAATTATCTTCTGCAAGACCCTCATTTGCCACTCTAGTTCAAATCCAACCATCCCTGCATCTCTGCTTTACTGCCACTCCTGCCTCAATTTAATTTATTCATTAACATATGTCACCTTCTAAGAAGCAATGCAATGCTCTTCTTTGTTTTGCTTATAGTCTATTTTCTCTGCATAGAATGCATAAAAGTGGGGGTTTTATCTATTTACATTTGCTAATGTGTTTCTAACTTAGAATAGAACTTGGTTCACAGTAGGTTTTCCGCATATAATTATTGAATTAGTTAATGATTAAGGTAGGGCGATACTGTTCTAGAGTGTCAAAATAATGAAATAAAAGGAGAGTTTAGGTGGTCCAAGATTCTAAAAAAAGCATCAGGATTTAAAGATAGATATTGAATCAAACTGTATAGGAACATAAGCACATATCCATAAAATTGATGCAGAAAAATATTTGAGTTTTGCTTTTGGTTCTTTTTTCAGGGATTCTTATAAGATAAATGGAAGTCTCTTTAGAATTGAAGCAATGTTTATAGACGAGAACACATGATTTCAAATACCTAAGTTGAGGTGTTTCCTACTGAGGAATCAACAGTAGCTCCTGTATTGTATGAGAAGAATTGCACATACAGACAGAATCTTACATAGCTAGTAAAGTTAATTTTTTTTAATTTTATTTTTCAAATTTTATTTTTTAAATTGAAATTTAGTTACTTTACAATGCTGTGTTAGTTTCTGCTGCATGACATAGTGAGTCTGCTGTCTGTGTACCTAAATCCCCTCTCTCGGACAGCACCCCCCCACACACATCCTATCCCTGTAGGTCATCACAGGGCACAGAGCTGAGCTTCCTGGGGTCTACGGCAGCCTCCCACTAGCCATCTACCATCTAGTACACACACAGTGGTACATATATGTCAATCCTCATCTTCCAAATGATCCCATCCTCCGCCACCGCCTGGATCTCAAATCAGAAATTAGGATTTGTTCAAATCTATTAATCAGTTACTTATTAAACACTTATCACGTGTCCAGTACAGTGTTAGAAATGGAATATTCGTGGTGAACACATCATTCTCTAAAGCTGAACAAAGAAGGCAGACACATACACAAATCTGTACAATAAAACACAAATGCCATAAGACATGCAAGTTATTATGGCAGCACGGAAGAGGAAGCTTCTGTAGTTTTCCTGGTGGAGATGACATCCATGCGGAGGCTTAAAGGATGCGTAAGAGTTCTCCCTTTGGAGGAAAGTCTAGGGAATGCATGCATACAAACACAGAAAATGTGCAGAGTGTTTGGGAATAGGAAACAGATTTCTTTCCAGAGTCTGGCAGGTAAGATTTTAGGGAAAAAGAACGAATTGACAGAAGAGAAATTAGAGCAGGGGGAATTACTCCTTTTAAAGACATTGCTTCGTTTAGCTCTTGCATCTCTCACATTCACTGGGAACTGGTGCTATCCTAGACGTCACTGGAGACACTGGGTAAATAATGACAGAAACCCAGCGTAGCACTGCCCTAAAGCAGCTTATGTTCTAATGAAGAAACAAGTACAGATGGTTACAATCCAGTGTGATGACTGCTGGAAACACACATATACACGCACACACACACACACCTAAATACATTTGTGTTGTGTTAGTCACTCAGTCATGTCGGACTCTGTGATTCCCATGGACTGTAGCCTGCCAGGCTCCTCTGTCCGTGAAATTCTCCAGATGAGAATACTCCTAGGAACTGCAATAACAGTCACGCTTACTAGAGTGTACCGTGCATCTAGAAAGGATGTCTTCTAGATGAGAGTGGTGTGTGTGTGTGTGTGTGACAGTGGACATAGCCTATGTCCTGATACCACAAAGACTCCAGGCTGAGGAACTTGGCTGGGTTCAGCCTGGGTCAGTGGGAGGTCATGAGTGAGAGTGGGTGGAGAAGAGTGAGGCTGGGCTGTGAAACGCTTGCCGTGCCATCCCGAACACCTAGAGGAGCGCTCTTCTGTCTATGGGAATCACAGGGGTGTTTAGGTAAGAGATCCTCCGACCCAGATACGCTAGGTGGAGAGTCTCTGTTTGTAGAAGAGAAACTGACTTGGAGAGAGCAGTTAACTGGGTTTCAGGGGGCAAGGCAGTAGTAAGACAAGGACTGAAATGTTTTACTAGCTCTATCAGGAAAACGTTTGGAGCCAAATAGTGAAGCGATGTAACCTGTGTCTTATACAAAGTAAGAAAGAATGCTAGATTTTATACAGAGGCCAGGGTCATAAAATGATCAGTTATTTTAGAAAGATAAATCCAGGAGGATGAATCAGTGTGCTGTGGATATAAGACAGGATGGGACCTGGGACCCTTTGCGGAAGGGCTTGCTGCTGGACAAACGCCTCCTCATTTCAAATATCTCAGCAAAACACAAAGAAAGAAAAGACTAAAAAATAGCTGTGCCTATGCACAGTTGGGGCAAATTATGGACAACAAGATACAAGAAGATCAAAAAGCAAAAAAACTCAACTGCCACTTTCAAAGATCCAGGAGGAAAAACAGGGTGTTGAGGGCAAAACCAGGGGATTGAGTATGCACCCTGCACTCAACACCAGCAAAGGGGTGGGCAAAACACCCAAGCCATCCCTCCACCAACCCCTGGATGTACCCTACTCTCACCACAAGTAAACAGCCAGCTCACCCGTCTCCCCCGGGGAGCAGGGCGCGGGGAGCGGGCAAGGGGCCCTGCCACTAGTTTTCTCCCCCTGCTGTGTAGCAGGGGCCTCAATAAAGCCTCGCCTTAGTTTCTTAGTTTCTTTTTCACTCTCCTTTTTCACTTTCATTTAGAGGCTGTTTAGTTCTTCCCTTTCTTCCATAAGGGTGGTGTCATCTGCATATCTAAGGTTATTGATATTTCTCCCAGCAATCTTGATTCCAGCTTGTGCTTCCTCCAGCCCTGTGTTTCTCATGATGTACTCTGCATAGAAGTTAAATAAGTAGGGTGACAATATACAGCCTTGACATACTCCTTTCCCAATTTGGAACCAGTCTGTTGTTCCATGTCTGGTTCTAACTGTTTCTTCTTGACCTGCAGACAGATTTCTCAGGAGGCAGGTAAGGTGTTCTGGTATTCCCATTTCTTGAAGAATTTTCCACAGTTTGTTGTGGTGAGTGAGGGGGCTGACAAGTGCCAAAGGGCATTTCCGTGAAGGCATCAGCAATGGGATGAACAGACAATATAAAGAGTTGGTGCTCCATGATTACATGGAAAATAAGAT
Source organism: Cervus canadensis (assembly GCF_019320065.1). Lineage (NCBI taxonomy): Eukaryota > Metazoa > Chordata > Mammalia > Artiodactyla > Cervidae > Cervus > Cervus canadensis. The sequence goes on along the minus strand of NC_057391.1, from coordinate 92,419,497 downwards.
AAGTTTGTGGCTTTGGGCCTAAAAGGGAACATTTCCCAACACAATCATTCAGATTTCTGATAACATTAAAAAACTCCAAACCTAGCCAGACTTCTGGGATCACATCATTTGTTTGTGGGATAGCTTCTTTTTTAAAGTAGAAATGATAGAAGAAAATTTGAAAGTATTTAATAGAAGAAACCTATGATGCAGGGAAGAAAAAGAAATACAATGGCAAGGCTATATTGAAATCTCAACCTTAAGATTGAAAGAAACAGAAATGATTTTGAGACTGATGTGGGTTCTGGTGGGGGGGGGAGAAAAAAAAAAAAAAAAAGAAAAGCAAACATACAAAAGATGTTTCCATGATAGATTTTATAAAGTTTCATCAAAATAAAATTGAGAAGGAATTCTAGTTCCATAGTCGTCTTTCTGGCACCTTCTAGTGCCATTCAGTAGATATATTGCCATCCAGGATCTGTAACTCGGAGGACAAGAACTACACGGGGAAGAATTTGCAATCTTGTCCGTCAAGAAGCTGACAGTTGGAGTAGCCGTGGGCGTGGGCTGGTGCTGACACTGGGAACACCTTTGCAAGTGCAAGGTGCAAGATAAGAGGAGAACGAAGTTGCTTAGTGACACTCTGCCAGCTCCAGGATCAATCTCAGCCACGAGGAAGCCTGTGCCTGACAGCTGTGCTCTGGGGATAAGCTAGTGCTAGAAAGTCAGAGAGCTCCCAAGAAAGCAACCTAAAAGGTGGGTGAATGGGTCAAGAAGATGGTTACTAAAGCAATAAATAACCCCAGAGCTGTTCACCAGGAAACACAGCATAAACAATTCCATTTGTGTGTTTTTCTATGAAAGAAATCATCAGCCATTAACCCATTAGCTCTTCTCTGAATGGTTATGGCAATGGAAAGAGGTGGAAAAGGAAGGAAATCATATTTTTAACAGCAAATATCCAGACTGGATCTGTGAGGATAGCAATTCAAAAGAACTGTTTTTGATTCAAAGTCTCTGATATTTAGTACTGTGCCACCTTGGGCAGTTCAGTAGCTGCATTGTCTCAATTTTCTCATCTTTGAAATGGGAGGAAATGTGCCTGACTCATGAATCAGTTACGAAAACCCCACAAATTGCCTGAGAGTATTTGGAATAGTCAAGCAATGGGAATATTCATATGGTAATATTAAAATAATACTAAGGGAAGAAAAAATTTTGGTCATCCTCAATGCAGAAAATAACAGAGAATGGTGATATCAAGAGAAAGAAGAAGGAGTTTGATGAGGATGAAACCGAAGACTTGATTTATGTTTAATGATAACCTATCTTCCTAAGTTATCTGCTTATCTGGGCTTTCCTGAGCTCAGCTGGTAAATAATCTGCCTGCAGTGCAGGAGACCTTTTTTTTGATTCCTGGCTTGGGAAGATCTGCTGGAGGAGGGATAGGCTACCCACACTTTCACTCTCTTTGTCTTCTGGTTAACACTGCAGCATAACAGACACTTCTGGTCCAATCCTTCGGTGGCACTAACTAATTTGCGAAAGTGGGTCATCTCCTCCAATAAAAAGTAAAGGATAAACATAAAAAATCAATACCTTGTGGAACTGATATATGGGCCTAATTATGAGCAATGACAAATAAAAATTTTATTATTGCATATGTAGTGGTGATTTATTCAGTCACATTGACTGGTTTTAAAGCATTTATGATTCGGGACTTTCCTGGTGGTTTAGTGGCTAAGACTTCTTGGTCCCAGTGCAGGGGGCCAGGTTCAATCCCCCATCTGGGAACTAGACCCCACATACCCCGACAAAGACTGAAGTTCCTGCCTGCTGCAACTCAGGCATGGTGCAGCCAAATAAACACACACACATTAAAAAATGAAACATTCATGATTATATTATTCAAAAGTAATGGAATATATTCCTGAGCCTTCACATCACTGTAATTGAAACTTTTGAGTTCTCTAAATCTCTTGGGTTTTATTTGTTGTATATCTTTAAAGCTTATTTAAAATATTTTCAATTGGTTGTAATTGTGCATTTGAAAAATAAAGGTAATTTTTGAAATGGCATGAACATATTTAGATGACCATTGTGTATTTGGATTTGTAAATGGTCAGATTTATGCTCAAATTAGTGATTTACTTGGAAAACATCAGGAAATATGAGATGAAAACAGACACATACAGATTTGGACTCTGAAACAAGTATTGCTATATCACTCTCTCACTGTATGTATATACATACATAATATAAAATGTATATCTAGCTTTATATACCTATATGCTCATATATATATACTTATGTGTTTTATATTTATTTCCATTACATACCTACATGTTTTTTTCAGTCTTTGGAATCATAGAAACCATTGCTGATTGAAGATTTCTGGGCAGAAATTGTACCTAGTTATGTGTTAGATAGTATTTTCCACGATTTGGGTAAATAATCTAGATTTCGATGAAGAATGCTTCAAGGGTTGAGAAACACCAGAAAGGATTTTAGCACAAGTTTGCACAGGTGAAGGACTGAGTGATAATATCACTAAACAACTCCAATCTCTATTTTTATCTATTTTTAACATCTGCTTTCTTTTCTCTTTTAACCCAGACTTCTTGGTCACATATTGCTCTTTCGAGGAACAAGGATTATCTCTGAATTCTTTTGTACACAGTTGGCGTTTAGTTAAGATGAAATTACATTACTCTTTAGAAAATTTGAATGGTATTAAACAACCTGTGCATGCACTGTGAATTCCAAAGCTATCTAGAACTTGGGGTAAGAAAAAGTATTTACAAGTTTCCTATTGATTTTCCAAGTTGGAATTCATTTTAAGCACTAATATAAAACTGGTTCAATTTCAGTAGGATGAATAAAGTTGGATTAGCTCTGATATTATGTAGCAAATGCAGAAAATTTAAAAGACTGCAATTTTCTATGCCTTATTTCAAAATGCACTTCTACAAATAATAGCCAGATGAATTATATTTAAGAGACAAAGAAAAGTACAGACACCAGTTAGCGTTTGGCAGCAAACTTGATTCATTTCATGTTGTTGAAGATAGTTAATGACATTGAAAGACTTATTTCAACTTCAAGATTTTTGTTTCTCGTTCTGAATTCATATTCAGTACTCTCAGAAATGCTTTACTAAATGAGGAATGTGGTCAAATTTAAGTATGGAAAGAATTAAGAAGGAGATAATTTGAAGCAGATCAATTGAGAAAAATCATTTGCATAAAACTCTTAAAGAGGCCATATCTTGAGCACATCAATTTTTCCAAATTTTAGTCAGCTAACCCAGGACGACATTGTGAAGGCCAACCTTCAATCTTTGAACACAGGTCAGATTTTTACTTGAATATCTGACTAATTTGAAGTTATTAATGCTCAGCTAAGTTATATTTTTCTTGGATGGTTTAGAGGAGGGTTGAAAATTGGGTTACTAACTGGGGAAAATATAAATAGAAAAATGTGGCACAAAATTTGTCCTTCTTAATATGGGTTTATGAGAGAGACTACATTATCACATGTAACTTGCAAATATTTCTTGAAGACTGATCCACCCAGGCTGTATATTCACAAAAGAAATCCATGATAGGAGGTACAGCATTCAGTGAATGATATACTCCATAAAGATAAAGTCTTGGAGATCACAGAAAAGCATGCTTAGGGGAGAAAGCAAAGATGCGTAATCATGAACCTTTGCTGCAATTAAATCCCTGATGGCACATTTTAACTGCATTTATCATGTAAAATATTCCTATGATTCATTGCAAATTGTCTGTGATTTATAGATAGGTTCTTTCTTCTGGTACTGTTCATTGACTTTGCACTTAACAGTATCATAAAATGTTCACCAAGATGCGCTAATCTCCTGTCTGCAATGCCCTAGTTGATTTCACAAGCCTTTATAACATCTGTAAAAAATTCATCTCAGTGAGTCGATTCCTAGGGAATAAGCATAGGATTAGATCCCCTGATAAATGCATCAATAGTCATTATTCACTTCTATTATTTTCTTAACTTCCAGAATAAAATAGCAGTGCATTTGACAATCAAATTCCTGACTTCTATTTACGCAAATATTTCCATTTCACGCCATGAGATGCAATTTTACACTCTACACAGAGTAGCAGTCAGTTGACTGTATTTTGTGAGGTGAAAAATAAAAACAACCTTTTCAGAATATGAGAGCATGATCATAGAGGTAAATATAGTGTATTGGTCTCTTCTCTAATAAACCCTGAAACATTTCCCTTGACCCTTTACATTTCTTCTTGGATATTTATATACACTTAATGTAAATGTATGAAAATTTACTAAGTAGGAAATAAAATATTTGCCCTAGGTTGTGAACAAGTATGTCTTCAAGTGTCATACAATGTTAAGAATCACAGCAGTCAGATAAAAAGGTTTAGGATCACAACATTCACACTTTTAATAAAATGGCAATACAGTTGCTATTTTAAACTGTAGACAGGTTGGGGAAATGATCCTGGAAATTGTTATTACTTTGCTTATGTAAAATAAAATCTAAACCTGTATGGTGAAACGTTTTCACAGCATACTTTTACGGGAATAAATTTAGCACTCATATTTTTGGTATTTGCTTAATGTAATTGTATTTCAATGGACCTTTTATTTGAACTCTGTTATGTCCCAAATCCATGCAGTCACTAAACATGTTATCATGCAATTCTAGCATGCAGAAGAACTATTTAGGAAAGTTATGTATTTTTTTTTTGTCATGTAGAGAAAAAAAGAAGAGTATATCCAATAACATAATCAATATTGAGTTTATAAATGTCCAATTTTAATAGATATTGTCATTACCAGCAAGAGAACATCATTTATTCTCCTCGTGGGCTTGGAATCTTTTACCTCAATATCTGAAGCTGTCTGTCAGTGAAATAGCTGTGCTGCTTCCATTAACTACAGAGCCACCAGGATGGCATTTGCAAATTGAATCCATGGGAAATAATTACATTTTAACACTCCCAGTGTATTGTGGCAGGTTTATCATCTTAGCATTGTAAAACTTACAAGGAAAAAAAAAAAAACTGTCGTCAAGTACTCTATTCTACAATACTGCAGAAGTGTTTTTACACTATGTCATTCAACATTCCAGTTATTTTCCTGTGGAAACCTCCTTTATACCTCCCTCACACTGATGTGCCACAGAATATGGGCTTCACCATTTGATGGTGGTGTGGTTTATTTATCTAATTTTTTAGTTTGTGTTAAGCATTTCTTTGTCTCAACATTCTTCTAGATAGGAGCATTCTGGAGTTGGACCATCTAAGTGATGTCTGTTCCCAAGACCTCTGTCCTTATTTTCTGGCCTAATAGACATTATTGCTCTCTATTTGGATATCGAAATTTTTAGATTTCATGTTGTATAAGACAGAAACGATTTCTTTTTCACTCAACACCAACCCTACTCCAGCTCTTACATGTTCTAAGCACCTATCGCCTTCCCAGCGGCAAGCCATCCTTTACCTGCATTTATCACTCCATTACACATCCTTCACATCACTGACTGCTACATCTTTAAATTTCTAAGGTTTCCTGTATTCACCTTCTTCTAAGTCATCCAAGTGCTGCTATTCCCTTAATTATGACTCTTTCACTGGCATTTTTGCAATAATACCCTGTATATTCTCTCCGCCTCCATCCGTGTTGCTCTTAAATTCATTTTGAATTCTTCAGCCATTGTGAACTTCAAAATGGGTGGTTGGTGAGGATCAGCCAATGGGCCAAATCCAGCCGGTTACTTGTTTTGGTAAGTGAGATTTTATGGCAATGCACCTATGATCATTTGTGTTGACCTCTTATCTATGTAGCCTTTATGCTACATAGTCAAGCAAATGGTCCAGGGAGCCTAAAGTATTTACTATCTGCCTTTGATAGAACTCCTGCACTAACTCATCTAGTTCTCCAGTTTAAAAGGTTGCAAAGGTCTTCCAATGTCCAGAGGACAGAAATACCACATCAACCTTCAGGCTTATCTCTCAACACTCCCTTATTCAAACCCTACATCCCAACCACACCACAGCCAATAATCCTTGATTCATAAATTCCAGTCACCTGCCATTATGTCTTTGGTAAACTGCTTCTCATCTTATACAGCCTGGTAATCAATACTTCCATTTATGAACAATTTTGCTTTGCCTTGGAAGTCTGAGGCATGCACCCCTCATACACAGGCTCAGAGTTTTCTGCTCTTGTCACCATCAAAGCACATCTTCATTGCAATATATTTACATATTATTTTGCCTCTCCACTAAACCACTTCTCAAAATACTAATATAGCTTGGTCCATAGCAAGAACTCACCATTGTTTACTAACTAAATGACTAAGTGCCATATGTGGAAAGCCAAAGGTAAAAGAGAAAGGGAAAGATATACCCAACTGAATTCATAGTTTCAGAGAATAGCAAGGAAAAATAAGAAGGCTTTCTTAAATGAACAATGGAAAAAAAAAAAAGGAGGAAAACAATAGAATGGGAAAGACTAGATATCTCTTCAAGAAAAGTAAAGATATGAAGGAAACATATCAGGCAAGGATGGACACAATAAAGGACAGAAATGGCATGGACCTAACAGAAGCAGAAAAGATAAAAAAGAGGTGGCAAGAATACACAGAAGAACTATTCAAAAAAGGTTTAAATGATGTAGATAACCACAATGGGGTGGTTACCCATCTATAGCCAGACATCCTGGAGTGTGAAGTCAAGTGGGCCTTAGGAAGCATTACTAGGAACAAAACTAGTGGAGGTGATGGAAATCCAGTTGAGCTATTTCAAATCCTACAAGATGATGCTGTGAAACTGCTGCACTCAATATGGCAGAAAATTTGGAAAACAGCAGTGGCCGCAGGACTGGAAGAGGTCAGTTTTCATTCCAATCCCAAAGAAGGGCAATACCAAAGAATGTTTAGTATGGTTGTTGACTAAAAAGAGGTACAAGTTGAGAGTTGCAAGTTAAGTTTCATTTGGGGCAAAATGAGGACTGCAGCCTGATAGGCAGCATCTCAGGCAATGCTGAGAGATGGCTGAAAAGTGACAGTGGGGGAGCTCAACATATACAGTTTTGGTGAAGGGGGAGTTAAACACCATGAGGCACTCATTTTACAAACAGCTTTTTAGATAGTCATGAGGATCTGATGTCAGCGTGAAGGGACTTAGTGCTTCTCTAGATATGAGGAGATGCCAGAATTGTGATAATAAAATCTGTTCCTAAAAATATCCAACTATCTAAAGACCTGTCTTTATTGACTATGCCAAAGGCTTTGACTGTGTGGATCAGAATAAACTGTGGAAATTCTGAAAGAGATGGGCATACCCGACCACCTGACCTGCCTCTTGAGAAACCTGTATGCAGGTCAGGAAGCAACAGTTAGAACTGGACATGGAACAACAGACTGGTTCCAAATAGGAAAAGGAGCCCATCAAGGCTGTATATTGTCACCCTGCTTATTTAAGTTATATGCAGAGTACATCATGAGAAATGCTGGGCTGGATGAAGCCACAAGCTGGAATCAAGATTGCTGGGAGAAATATCAATAACCCCAGATATGCAGATGACACCACCCTTATGGCAGAAAGTGAAGAGGAACTAAAGAGCCTCTTGATGAAAGTGAAAAGAAGAGTGAAAAAGTTGGCTTAAAGCTTAACATTCAGAAAACTAAGATCATGGCATCTGGTCCCATCACTTCTTGGGAAATACATGGGGAAACAATGGAAACAATCACAGACTTATATTCCTGGGTTCAAAAATCACTGCAGATCGTGACTGAAACCATGAAATTAAAGGACACTTGCCCCTTGGAAGAAAAGTTATGACCAACCTAGACAGCATATTAAAAAGCAGAGACACTACTTTGCCAATAAAGGTCCATCTGGTCAAAGCTATGGTTTTTCTAGTAGGCATGCATGGATGTGAGAGTTGGACTATGAAGAAAGCTGAGCACAGAAGAATTGATGCTTTTGAACTTGGTGTTGAAGAAGACTCTTGAGAGTCCCTTAGACTGCAAGGAGATCCAACCAGTCCATCCTAAAGGAGATCAGTCCTGAGTGTTTATTGAATGGACTGGTGTTGAAGCTGAAACTCTAATACTTTGACCACCTGATGCAAAGAACTGACTCACTGGAAAAGACCCTGATGCTGGGAAAGATCGAGGGCAGGAGGAGAAGGGGATGGCAGAGGATGAGATGGTTGGATGACAAGTCTGACTCGATAGACATAAGTTTGAACAAACCCCGGGAGTTGGTGATGGACAGGGAAGCCTGGCATGCTGCAGTCCATGGGGTTGCAGAGTCGGACATGACTGAACCCCTGAATCTTGGTGGGGCTTCCCTGGTGGCTCAGAAGGCAAGGAATCTGCCTTCAGTGCAGAACACCTGGGTTCGATCCCTGTGTTGGGAAGGTCCCCTGGAGGAAGGCATGACTACCCACTCTGGTATTCTTGCCTGGAGCCTGGTGGGCTACAGTCCGCGAGGTTGCAAAGAGCAGCCTGAGCAGCTAAGCACAGCGCAGTCTTGGTGACCCTCTGTGACCCCTTTAATCTTGCCTCAGGTGATATCCTGGCTGCTTCTCCCTTGATCAGCAACTCTGTAAACTGCCCTTTGGGACTCAGGGAAGGTCACAATGGCTGGAGTCTTCCCGGGGAGAAACAGGAGACAGAAAGGCGTTTGTGCCTGGGAGCCCCGCAGGGCCTCACTCAGTTCCAAACCTTTCCTATAGTAAGTCTTAATGGTGCATATTTTATGGTTTCTTAGTTGGACTTCCCTGATGGTCCAGCAGGTTGCCACCTGGTCCAGCAGTAAAGAATCTGCTTGCAATGCAGGAGATGCAGGGGTCATGTTTGATCCCTGGGTCTGAAAGATGGCCTGGAGAAGGAAATGGCAATCCAGTATGTATTCTTGCCTGGAGAATCCTGTGGACTGAGGAGACTGCTGGGCTACAGTCCATAGTGTGGTGCAGAGTCAGACATGACCGATACAAGCATGAATGCATGGTGGTCCGGTGGTTAAGACTCCACACTTCCACTGCAGGGGCACAGATTTGATCCCTGGTCAGGGAACTAATATCCTATATAGTGCAGACAAGAAACAAGCAAAGTAAAATATCTTAGTTTCACTGTGTTGAAAACACTCTGTTACATAAGATGCAGATCTGCTTTAGGCCTATTAAGAAAATGCAATAACAAATAATATTGTGTAATATTTGAAAAAGACCTTATACTTTATAAATTGTTTTCCAATATGTTTTATCATTGGATCCATTCTTAGACACAGCTGTGTTGCCAGTCCTATCTGTGCATTCAGACATAGCCTGCAGTTTTGTGGAATGACATAAAAATGACTCAGAAAAACTGATACCATGGATCTTGTAACACATAAAGTAAAGACATGGATTATAATCAACATATATTGTAATGAAACTTAGTTTTCAAATTCAGTAGCATTAAATTCACTTATTTGCTAGAATTTTATCCCAGGGCCCATTTTCTTTTAGTTGTACCTATAATTCAATCTCCTGCTGTTCTTAGATAGGTTTCATTCTTCTACTTGTAGGCAGAAAAATCATTGTTTTACTCTATTACTTTCCTTAACTACTAAAACCTATCAGTATATTTTTCTATAAGATGTGACTCTTTGAAAATAAAAATGGCTGTTCTCCCTTTATGAATATACATTTTGTTTTTTAATTTTTTCTATCATTCTGGATATGAAATGATATCTGATTTCAGTTGAAAAACACCAGTAACACATGAATATGGATATATTTGTTTTTAGTGATTAATAATGTTTACTCTTGAGAATTAATTCAAATAAACTTTAGTTCAGGGCATATCCTTATGAAGAAAGTAAGTTTTTGTTAGACTAGACCTTTGGTTTATAAAATGTGGACGATGCAATGACGATCTTATTTCTAAGCTGCCTAGAAATAATCATTCCTGTACCTCAACAACAAATATTCTGATTCACCAATGTCTAATGTTGGATCTAGTAACCTATTTTTAACAAATACTGCAGTAATTGTGATACAGGTGGTCCAAGGCCACTCTTTGAGAAAACTGATTAAAAATAAAGTTTTTCTGAAAACAAATATATTCACATAGAGGTAGGTTTAGAGTGTATATATGACACTATTTGAATTTCTAATTTTAGAAAATCAGCACAGCTGGTCTCTAGCAATGAGAAAGAGGTGTACTAGGCACAGGGGCCAGCTAGCCTTACCAAAAAGATGGTTAATCAGTTCAGGGGAGGCTGATTCTTCACCCAACATGCATCACAAGATACAAAACTCATGATAAGAATACTGAAAATGTCAGCTCAGTCCTTACTTCTCTCATGCTAAGTAAATATTATATTTTAGTTATGATGTGTTTCCAGTATACAAATAATTTATGTTTATTTAGGCCAAAAGGAAAGGAAAGAAAATTCAAATAAACAAGCAAACAAAATGACAAGTCACTTCAAATGCCTCCATCTAAAGTAAACAACACAAACATTTCATACTTTTTCTGGTGTACAAATACTCACTGAAATTATTTCAAAAGATAAGTTAACAGATTGTCCCTGTTCCCTGAAGAGTATCCATTTTCCCAATCTTGAATTGTGGTTTTAGTAAAGAACTGTTCTGGTGGCAGTGACAATATGTCCGTTTAAACGAGTTTAAGCTGCAGACGGTGATGCGGCCGTGGGATTAAAGACACTCACTCCCTGGAAGGGACGTGATGACCAACCCAGACAGCATATTAAAAAGCAGAGACATCACTTTGCCAACAAAGGTCTGTCTAGTCAAGGCGATGGTTTTTCCAGTGGTCATTTATGGACTGTGAAGAAAGCTGAGTGCTGAAAAATTGGTGCTTTTGAACTGTGGTGTTGGAGAAGACTCTTGAGAGTCCCTTGGACTGCAAGGAGATCCAACCAGTCCATCCTAAAGGAGATCAGTCCTGGGTGTTCATTGGAGGGACAGATGCTGAAGCTGAAACTCCAATACTTTGGCCACCTCATGCGAAGAGTTGACTCATTGGAAAAGACCCTGATGCTGGGAGGGATTGGGGGCAGGAGGAGAAGGGGATGACAGAGGATGAGATGGCTGGATGGCATCACCGACTCGATGCGCATGGGTTTGAGTAAACTCCGGGAGTTGGTGATGGACAGGGAGGCCTGGCGTGCTGCGATTCATGGGGTTGCAAAGAGTTGGACAAGACTGAGCGCCTGAACTGAACTGAACTGACTGAATCTAAAGGAAAGTCGCTGAGTCACAAAATAGGGAAAATAGGCTTGCTTCAAGAGCAGTGGATTCAAGGTTTCCAGGATACTCATAGCTTGCCCTTTCTCCATCACATTCTGTTGGTAGAAAGGGGCTTTTCTTTTCATTGGCTTGAATCCCAGGCAAGGTGTTCCATTGCAATTCTGACTCCACTTTCTAGTTCCAGAGAGAGGCATGTGATGGAACAGACTCTCATGATCATGGCCTGAGATTCTTATTGAAGATACTGAGAAATGTTCTGTTTTTATATTTTTTGGAAGGTATTGACTGTGCTATTGCCTGCAATGTTGCTAAATCTGGTGCCTTTAGGGAGTCCTTTATATATATATATATATATATAATACACACATACATATATATGTATACACACATATTTATGTATATATACAGTTATTTCATAATTATCAGTCTAATGATACTTTCTAAATTAATTTTTGTGTAAATTTTAACATTTTTCCTTGAAAGTTGGCCACTCTATTAATATTCATGCTTATTAGTATTAAGTTGTGCTGCTTTTCTCATTTAATTTTTAACAATTTAGTTTGAACCCTTATTCAAAATCATTTTCTTAAAGTTATATCTAAATCTGTACATTGTGGTCAATGCAGTTTGACCGAATGACCTCTTGTTTAGTATATAACCAAGTGCCAGAGTTCTAAGCACTTAATATTAATTGATTTAATTCTCACTACAAACTTATGAAATAATTTATGTCAGTATTCCCATTTTACAGATGAAAACAACTGAGGCACAGAGAAATTAAGTAACTTGCTTAAATTCACACAGCTAGAAAGTGAAAGAGCTAGGAATGAAAATGAATTTTGACCCAAAAATGCTTTAAGCATGCTACAGTACACTAAAAGGGAAATTATTTTGAAGACGTAATTGAAGAATGCAATAAAAGTCATATATACAGGGGGAGGAGCCAAGATGGCGGAGGAGTAGGACGGGGAGACCACTTTCTCTCCTACAAATTCATCAAAAGAATAACTGAACGCAGAGCAAACTTCGCAAAACAACTTCGGATCGCTAGCTGAGGTCATCAGGCACCCAGAAAAGCAGCCCATTGTCTTCGAAAGGAGGTAGGACAAAATATAAAAGATAAAAAGTGAGACAAAAGAGCTAAGGACGGAGATCCGTCCCGGGAGCTCTTAGGCGGCATTGCTTGGGGTAGGGTCCGGGCCTGAGTGCCCTGAGGACAATCGGAGGGAACTTCTGTGAGTTGCCAACTTGAACTGTGGGAGACCAAAAGAGAGAGAGTAAATTAACCGGCCCGAACACACTGCCCGCCGTTCGCAGAACAAAGAGACCGAGAGGGTCCAGAGAGGAGCTCGCAGGCTGCGGACCGGCCCAGCCCCGCCGGAGGCAGGAGGCAGAGGGGAGGGGAAGGTCGCGGCGAGACACAGGGCGCAGGCATCCGACCGGCGCGGGCGGGGACTGGGGCTGGGGACGCGGAGGGCGGAAGGCGCACGCACCCGACTGGCGCCAGCGGAAACTGAGACTGGGTCCGCGGAAGGGAGGGGGCGCGCCACACCTGGGGAGAGTGCGCCCACCAAGCCCCTGGCTGCCTGGACCGCTCTGACGGGGAAGGCACAGAGAGCAGGCGCAGCTTTTCCTTCCGCGCTTTTGTGTAACACCCGAGGGCTGGAACCTCGCGCAGCGCGGGGTGCGCTCCATATAGAACAGCCGGAAGCCTGAGCAGCGCAGACGGAGAAAGCAGCGTCAGCCCCTCCCGGCAGCGCCAGCCCCTCCCGGCAGCCCCAGCCCATCCCCGCGGCGCAAGCCTGTCCCCGCAGCGCCAGCCTCTCCCTGCAGTGCAAGCCTCTCCCTGCCCCGCAGCGCCAGCCCGTCCCCGCAGAGCGACGGAACTAGCTACCTGAATAAGAGTCCACCTCCGCCCGCCTGTGTCAGGGCGGAAATGAGGCTCTGAAGAGACCGGCAAACAGAAGCCAAATAAACAAAGGGAACTGCTTCAGAAGGGACTGGTGCAACAGATTAAAATCCCTCTAGGAAACACTGACTACACCGGAGGGGCCTGTAGATATCGAGAAGCGTAAGCTGGAACGAGGAGCTATCTGAAACTGAGCCGAACCCACACTGACCGCAACAGCTCCAGAGAAACTCCTAGATATAATTTTACTTTTTTCTCTTTTTTTTAAATTTTTTTTATTTTTTTTCTTTTTTTCTTTTTTCTTTCTTCTCTTTTATTTTCCTTTAAAATCCCCTATTACTCCCCCATTACTCCTTAACTTTCATTTCCACAGACTTTTACGATTTTTTAATTAGGGGGAAAAAAAATTTTTTTTTCTTTTTTTTTCCTTTTTCTTTCTTTTTTTTTCTTTTTTTTCTTTCCTTTTTCTCTTCTATTTTCTATTTTTCTTTTTCTCTTATTTCTTTTAAAGTCCTCTAGTACTCCTCTACTACTCCTTAATTTTCATTTTCAATACACTATAACCTTACAAAAAAAAAAAAGAAGAGAAGCCCTATTTTTAAACCGAAGATTATTCTCTCCCAATCTTGACTCCCTGTTTTCTACCTCAGAACACCTCTATTTCCTCCTTTCCCCTTCTCTTCCCAATCCAATTCTGTGAATCTTTGTAGGTGACTGGGCTACGGAGAACACTCTGGGAACAGACAGCTGCGTAGATCTGTCTCTCTCCTCTTGAGTCCCCCTTTTTCTCCTCCTGTTCATCTCTATCTCCCTCCTCCCTCTCCTCTTCTTCATGTAACTCTGTGAACCTCTCTGGGTGTCCCTAACGGGGGAGAATCTTTTTGCCATTAACCTAGAAGTTTTCTTATCAGGGCTGTATAGTTGGAGAAGTCCTGAGACTACAGGAAGAATAAAACTGAAATCCAGAGGCAGGAGACTTAAGCCCAAAACCTGAGAACACCAGAAAACTCCTGACTACGTGGAACTTTAAGTAATAAGTGACTGTCCAAAAGCCTCCATACCTACACTGAAACCAACCACCACCCAAGAGCCAATAAGTTTTAGAGCAAGACATACCACGCAAATTCTCCAGCAATGCAGGAACATAGCCCTGAACATCAACATACAGGCTGCCCAAGGACACACCTAACACATAGACCCATCTCAAAACTCATTACTGGGCACTCCATTGCTCTCCAAAGAGAAGAAATCAAGTTCCACGCACCAGAACACTGACACAAGCTCCCCTAACCAGGAAATCTTGACAGGCCAATCGTCTAACCCCACCCACTGGGTTAATCCTCCACAATAAAAAGGAACCACAGACCTCCAGAATACAGAAAGCCCACTCCAGATACAGCAATCTAAACAAGATGAAAAGGCAAAGAAATACCCAACAGGTAAAGGAACATGAAAAACGCCCACCAAGTCAAACAAAAGAGGAGGAGATAGGGAATCTACCTGAAAAAGAATTTAGAATAATGATAATAAAAATGATCTAAAATCTTGAAAACAAAATGGAGTTACAGATAAATAGCCTGGAAACAAAGATTGAAAAGATTCAAGAAGTGTTTAATAAAGACCTAGAAGAAATAAAAAAGAGTCAATTAAAAATGAATAATGCAATGAATGAGATCAAAAACACTTTGGAGGGAACCAAGAGTAGAATAACGGAGGCAGAAGATAGGATAAGTGAGGTAGAAGATAAAATGGTGGAAATAAATGAAGCAGAGAGGAAAAAAGAAAAAAGGATCAAAAGAAATGAGGACAACCTCAGGGACCTCTGGGACACTGTGAAACGCCCCAACATTCGAATCATAGGAGTTCCAGAAGAAGAAGACAAAAAGAAAGGCCATGAGAAAATACTCGAGGAGATAATAGCTGAAAACTTCCCTAAAATGGGGAAGGAAATAGCCACCCAAATCCAAGAAACCCAGAGAGTCCCAAACAGGATAAACCCAAGGCGAAACACCCCAAGACACATATTAATCAAATTAACAAAGATCAAACACAAAGAACAAATATTAAAAGCAGGAAGGGAAAAACAACAAATAACACACAAAGGGATTCCCATAAGGATACAGCTGATCTATCAATAGAAACCCTCCAGGCCAGAAGGGAATGGCAGGACGTACTGAAAGTAATGAAAGAGAATAACCTACAACCTAGATTACTGTATCCAGCAAGGATCTCATTCAGATATGAAGGAGAATTCAAAAGCTTTACAGATAAGCAAAAGCTGAGAGAATTCAGCACCACCAAACCAGCTCTTCAACAAATGCTAAAGGATCTTCTCTAGACAGGAAATACAGAAAGGTTGTATAAACGTGAACCCAAAACAACAAAGTAAATGGCAAAGGGACCATACCTATCAATAATTACCCTAAATGTAAATGGGTTGAATGCCCCAACCAAAAGACAAAGATTGGCTGAAATGGATACAAAAACAAGACCCCTATATATGCTGTCTACAAGAGACCCACCTCAAAACAAGAGACACATACAGACTAAAAGTGAGGGCTGGAAAAAAATATTTCACGCAAACGGAGACCAAAAGAAAGCAGGAGTCGCAATACTCATATCAGATAAAATAGACTTTCAAATAAAGGATGTGAAAAGAGACAAAGAAGGACACTACATAATGATCAAAGGATCAATCCAAGAAGAGAAGATATAACAATTATAAATATATATGCACCCAACATAGGAGCACCGCAATATGTACGGCAAACGCTAACGAGTATGAAAGAGGAAATTAATAGTAACACAATAATAGTGGGAGACTTTAATACCCCACTCACAACTATGGATAGATCAACTAAACAGAAAATTAACAAGGAAACACAAACCTTAAATGACACAATGGACCAGCTAGACCTAATTGATATCTATAGGACATTTCACCCCAAAACAATCAACTTCACCTTTTTCTCAAGTGCACACGGAACCTTCTCCAGAATAGATCACATCCTGGGCCATAAATCTAGTCTTGGAAAATTCAAAAAAATTGAAATCATTCCAGTCATCTTTTCTGACCACAGTGCAGTAAGATTAGATCTCAATTACAGGAAAAAAATTGTTAAAAATTCAAACATGTGGAGGCTAAATAACACGCTTCTGAATAACCAACAAATCATAGAAGAAATCAAAAAAGAAATCAAAATATGTATAGAAATGAATGAAAATGAAAACACAACAACCCAAAACCTATGGGGACACTGTAAAAGCAGTGCTAAGGGGAAGGTTCATAGCATTACAGGCTTACATGAAGAAAAAGAAAAAACCAAATAATAACCTAACTCTACACCTAAAGCAATTAGAGAAGGAAGAAATGAAGAACCTCAGGGTTAGCAGAAGGAAAGAAATCTTAAAAATCAGGGCAGAAATAAATGCAAAAGAAACTAAAGAGACCATAGCAAAAATCAACAAAGCTAAAAGCTGGTTTTTTGAAAAAATAAACAAAATTGACAAACCATTAGCAAGACTCATTAAGAAACAAAGAGAGAAAAACCAAATTAACAAAATTAGAAATGAAAATGGAGAGATCACAACAGACAACACTGAAATACAAAGGATCATAGAGACTACTACCAGCAGCTCTATGCCAATAAAATGGACAACTTGGAAGAAATGGACAAATTCTTAGAAAAGTATAACTTTCCAAAACTGAACCAGAAAGAAATAGAAGATCTTAACAGACCCATCACAAGCAAGGAAATCGAAACTGTAATCAAAAATCTTCCAGCAAACAAAAGCCCAGGACCAGATGGCTTCACAGCTGAATTCTACCAAAAATTTAGAGAGAGCTAACACCTATCTTACTAAAACTCTTCCAGAAAATTGCAGATGAAGGTAAGCTTCCAAACTCATTCTATGAGGCCACCATCACCCTAATTCCAAAACCAGACAAAGATGCCACAAAAAAAGAAAACTACAGGCCAATATCACTGATGAACATAGATGCAAAAATCCTTAACAAAAATCTAGCAAACAGAATCCAACAACATATTAAAAAAATCATACACCATGACCAAGTGGGCTTTATCCCAGGAATGCAAGGATTCTTAATATCCGCAAATCAATCAATGTAATACACCACATTAACAAATTGAAAGATAAAAACCATATGATTATCTCAATAGATGCAGAGAAAGCCTTTGACAAAATTCAACACTCATTTATGATTAAAACTCTCCAGAAAGCAGGAATAGAAGGAACATACCTCAACATAATAAAAGCTATATATGACAAACCCACAGCAAGCATCACCCTCAATGGTGAAAAATTGAAAGCATTTCCCCTGAAATCAGGAACAAGACAAGGGTGCCCACTCTCACCACTACTATTCAACATAGTGTTGGAAGTTTTGGCCACAGCAATCAGAGCAGAAAAAGAAGTAAAAGGAATCCAGATAGGAAAAGAAGAAGTGAAACTCTCACTGTTTGCAGATGACATGATCCTCTACATAGAAAACCCTAAAGACTCTACCAGAAAATTACTAGAGCTAATCAATGAATATAGTAAAGTTGCAGGATATAAAATTAACACACAGAAATCCCTTGCATTCCTATATACTAACAATGAAAAAACAGAAAGAGAAATTAAGGAAACAATACCATTCACCATTGCAACAAAAAGAATAAAATACTTAGGAGTATATCTACCTAAAGAAACAAAAGACCTATACATAGAAAACTATAAAACACTGATGAAAGAAATCAAAGAGGACACAAACAGATGGAGAAACATACGTGTTCATGGATTGGAAGAATCAATATTGTCAAAATGGCTATTCTACCCAAAGCAATCTATAGATTCAATGCAATCCCTATCAAGCTACCAACGGTATTTTTCACAGAACTAGACCAAAGAATTTCACAATTTGTATGGAAATACAAAAAACCTCGAATAGCCAAAGTAATCTTGAGAAAGAAGAATGGAACTGGAGGAATCAACCTGCCTGACTTCAGACTCTACTACAAAGCCACAGTTATCAAGACAGTATGGTACTGGCACAAAGACAGAAATATAGATCAATGGAACAGAATAGAAAGCCCAGAGATAAATCCACGAACCTATGGACACCTTATCTTTGACAAAGGAGGCAAGGATATACAATGGAAAAAAGACAACCTCTTTAACAAGTGGTGCTGGGAAAGCTGGTCAACCACTTGTAAAAGAATGAAACTAGAACACTTTCTAACACCATACACAAAAATAAACTCAAAATGGATTAAAGATCTAAATGTAAGACCAGAAACTATAAAACTCCTAGAGGAGAACATAGGCAAAACACTCTCCGACATAAATCACAGCAAGATCCTCTATGACCCACCTCCCAGAATATTGGAAATAAAAGCAAAAATAAACAAATGGGACCTAATGAAACTTAAAAGCTTTTGCACTACAAAGGAAACTATAAGTAAGGTGAAAAGACAGCCCTCAGATCGGGAGAAAATAATAGCAAATGAAGAAACAGACAAAGGATTAATCTCAAAAATATACAAGCAACTCCTGCAGCTCAATTCCAGAAAAATAAATGACCCAATCAAAAAATGGGCCAAAGAACTAAACAGACATTTCTCCAAAGAAGACATACAGATGGCTAACAAACACATGAAAAGATGCTCAACATCACTCATTATTAGAGAAATGCAAATCAAAACCACAATGAGGTACCATTACACACCAGTCAGGATGGCTGCTATCCAAAAGTCTACAAGCAATAAATGCTGGAGAGGGTGTGGAGAAAAGGGAACCCTCTTACACTGTTGGTGGGAATGCAAGCTAGTACAGCCGCTATGGAAAACAGTGTGGAGATTTCTTAAAAAACTGGAAATAGAACTGCCATATGACCCAGCAATCCCACTTCTGGGCATACACACTGAAGAAACCAGATCTGAAAGAGACACGTGCACCCCAATGTTCATCGCAGCACTGTTTATAATAGCCAGGACATGGAAGCAACCTAGATGCCCATCAGCAGATGAATGGATAAGGAAGCTGTGGTACAGATACACCATGGAATATTACTCAGCCATTAAAAAGAATTCATTTGAATCAGTTCTAATGAGATGGATGAAGCTGGAGCCCATTATACAGAGTAAAGTAAGCCAGAAAGAAGAGAACATTACAGCATACTAACACATATATATGGATTTAGAAAGGTGGTAACGATAACCCTATATGCAAAACAGAAAAAGAGACACAGAAGTATAGAACAGACTTTTGAACTTTGGGAAGAATATGTGAGGGTGGGATATTTCAAAAAGAAACAGCATGTATAACTATCTATGGTGAAACAGATCACCAGCCCAGGTGGATGCATGAGACAAGTGCTCGGGCCTGGTGCACTGGGAAGACCCAGAGGAATCGGGTGGAGAGGGAGGTGGGAGGGGGGATCGGGATTGGGAATACATGTAAATCTATGGCTGATTCATATCAATGTATGACAAAACCCACTGGAAAAAAATAATGATAATAAAAAATAAATAAATAAAAGTAGAAGATAAGAAAAAAAAGTCATATATACATATATATATATATGTGTGTGTATATATATACGTATGTATATGCATATATATACACACATATAGAAACAGAGAGACACACACAGGTCAACGGAATTTTTTTTTCCTTAAACTCTTCCCAGAAATAGTTCTGTTTACCTAAACTTCTGAAGACAACCTCTACTTCTTCATACAGTCTTATCTTTTCCCAAGTGATGGTAATTCCACAATAACAACAACAACAAAATTACACAAAAGAAAAGGGGGAATCAGCTTCACTTAAACAGAGAAAGGTGCTTTTATTTTTGCACCCTAGGTGGCAGCAGTTAGGAGCTCAGTGACCTTAAGTGCCACAGAGCCATTAAAAGTAATGAGGTGTGAGCCTGAGCTGATGACGGATGAAAAGGCAATGTCTTCTCAGGGGCTTGAGCTGGAACATCCAGCATTAATGCATTAGTATCAGTAGATGAAGCATTACGAATACTAAACCCTATTTGCATAATGGATGAAGCTTGGGAGGCAGTTCCAGATGGCTGATGAACACCTTGAGTCAAAAGGAGATTTTTTTTTTTTTGAAAGCCTCTGTATACATAGGTCTAGCATATTGAGATACAGGTAATTAAACTATTAGAGCAAGTGTAGGAGACTGTGGACTAGATGATGTACTTCTCTTAAGTCTGAAATAAAATTGTGACGCTTCCTACAGAATCCAAATATGCCGTGCAAGGATCTTGTCTGGACTGGTGAGCTCCATCTCTTAAATAACCCTCATCTCCTAAGAAAACAGGTAATAAATGCGTTGTGTAAACTTTGAGTAAGCTGATTCAAATCTCGAAACAGATGTCCAAATGGTATATTCAACTGTGTTTTGTGCAATTTGTGAATTGTGCCAGTATTTGAATAAAAATCATATAGTGCATTCAATTTACTATACACAGTCTGGCTTATGGAGTGGGAGCCCTTTCTTGGAAGAAAATGTAGGCTTGATTTAATTCTTATATGTTTCAGTTTCTCTCTAAAATCATCAAACATTGTGTGTGTGTGGTGTGTGTGTGTGTGCGTGTATGTATGAGAGAGAGAGACATGTTAGTTCTTTAGGTCTTTTTATAATAGTTGTGATCAATTTCCATATTAAAATTTAAATATGAAAAGTATATACATGTCAGTGTAATATATTCTAATGCAAAGCATTATGCAAATTTTGAGGTTACCACTGATCAGGCGCACCTGTGGACAGAACCACCAAGTGTGCAGTTCTGAACTTTCCCCAATTGCCTCCAGGCTGGATCTTGTCCACCATGGCAGCCTGCCCAAACCCACCGTCAACACCCACTCACCTTGTGTCTCCTCCTACCCTTAAACAACTTAGCGTCACATTAAATAGCATCCACTTCGCCTTCAAAAGTTTACCTTGCCCAGGCTGTCTTAGTCAATTTATGACACGGCTATCCCGATAGTTAACTAAATTCAGTTTGAATCCTTATGCATTTCCTGCTTTGGCACGCTTTAAAGGTAATAATATTATTTCCAGTTTGTCACTAGTGATGTGAAGTACAGCCTTCTCTTAGAATTCAAATCATCTTGATGTTTTCAAACCTACAGGGATTCTGCCCCCTTCATCTCACAAACAAAGAAATTAAGAATGCTATGATCTTTAACTATTTCAGCTTTTCAATGACCTTATTTCCCTCACCATCAGGGGTGGGGATTATTTCATAATTAGATCATCTTTTGCCTATGATGTGCCTGTACTGATTTGATCACGATTCTTTGCAGCCTTCCGCTGGCTTGCCCTTAGTGGTAGCTATCCTCACGTTGCTGGTGCCCTGCTGAGTGCCTGACTGATGTGGTTAAATTGTTTCAAATTACAAATAAGGCAACTAACATAATTTAAGTTACATATCTCAGCTTGAGAAATGAAACACAATAAAACAATTATAAGAAATTTTAGACACATAGTCATTCCATGTGGCAAACCAGGTCTTGAGTAGGATATTCTATGTTCTAGTATGTATGCAACTGTAAGGAGATGGAACCAGTCAATGCTAAAGGAAATCAACCTTGAATAGTCACTGGAAGGGCTGATGCTGAAGCTGAAGCTCCAAAACTTTGGCCACCTGATGTGAAGAACCAGTTCATTGGAAAACATCCTGATATTGGGAAAGACTGAAGGCGAAAGGAGAAGAGGGCAGCAGAGGATGAGATGGTTGGATGCATCACTGACTCAATGGACATGAACTTGAGCAAACTCTGGGAGATGGTGAAGGACAGGGAAGCCTGTCCATGAGGTCACCAAGAGCTGGACACGACTTAGCAATGGAACAACAACAACAAATGTAAAATACTACAAAGACCATCATCTTCTCCTGAGAAAAAGAGGTCCATTCCTTTCCATGTAATTTCAACATTGAGGAAGTACTCTGATCAAACATATACTTGAATGTTCACCTAAGCAGATTAGGGATGGAAATTTATGTTACAAAACACCTATAACTCATTCCTTAACTGATATAATATTACTTTGAGCCCATGTGACATATTATTGAAGCCTCTGTCCTCTGGCTGTAGTATGCATGACTGAGAATGCTACCAGATCATAAAATGCCCTCTGCAGCCACATGATTTTATCATTCAAACTGCCATAATGTAGCACCTGGAGACTAAATGATTTGACCAGACCATATCACTCTTGAGTCATACACCTGGGAACAGAACTCAGATCTTCTCACTCCAAGTCCAGTTATTGACTTTTCCATACTCAATGTATGAAATTTGGAAGAGACTCAACTCCCATGACATAGTACCACATTGTGGGAAATGAAAGTGTACCCTGAAACAGCTACACTCCTTGTGGAATTTTTCAGACAATGGATATACAAACAGGGTTAATACATATAATGTGGGTTTTCCTTATGCTATGTTAAGAGGATGTATCAATACTAGATTAATGTGGCCCAATGGACTGTAGCCTGCCAGGCTAGTCTGCCCATGGAATTTTATAGGCAAGGATACTGGAGTGGATTGCCATTTCCTTCTCCAAGGGATCGTCCCAACCCAGGTATCGAACCCATATGTCTTGTGTCTCCTGCATTGGCAGGCAGGTTCTTTACCACTGGTGCCACCAGGAAGCTCAAAATACGCAGTTAGCCAGAACTATTTTAAAACAGTTTATAATAATGTTCATCAATAATTGTTCAAGAAAAACTACTCTTGTTTGTCTCCTGTACTGTTAGACCATATTTCACTACTTATTCCAAATGTGTTGGTTTTTCCACATATCAGACAATTCTGTGACACCAGCTGAGTGTCCTACAATTCAACTCAATTCTAACACTGTCTTCCTGGAATTAGCCTCAGATCCCATGGGTTAAGTGTCAGTTCCATAAGACTGCCTCCACCACAGAGGTCAGTTGCAAGTCCAGATTGTTTCTCTGACCCACTGGCTGTAAATTGGAGGTTCCCATCACCACCTGATTTTTCATTTTGTTTTGTTTTTTTTTGGTTTTGTTTTGTTTCTAAGAATGTCATAGTCACAGTACAAAGGAATATGCATGTTGAGATGGGAGGAATTTATGGCCATTAAGCATTATACCAAACTAAGAATGTATTGAATGGGTAAATGTTTAAGTTTTATTTAGGATATGGACATAGCTGTAGTCCCTGATCTCTGATCTTGACCCTGGCTACTCCATGACAGTGTGTTACTGCTGGAAGCTAATATCAGATTCCTAACGTGAGATTTCCTAATGTTCATTCTGTGGTCAGCCCACTTTACTAATCCTTGTAAACAATGGGAACTCGAATAGCTTATTGCTGTTCTTGTTCTCCATGTCCTTTTCTAGACTGATATGTAGGAACAGATCTGATTTTGAAATTTGGCTTTATCATTTATTCATTACATGGCTTTGAGCAGGTTATTTAAATTGCTTAAAACACCTGTTGTGTCAGATTTTTAGGATTAAATGTGGTATAATGCATTAAATTTCCCAGAACATAATAGTGAGTTGATAAATGTCAGTTTCCCTTCTTCTATGTTACTAGAGAACAAAGGATATCTAATACAAGATAAGGACTATGGATTTATAAGCAATGGTCAGCCATTGATAGTCTGTGAACTAGGAAGTTACAAAATAAAAAACGGGTCAGAGAATTAAATCCTCAGCTGTGTGACTCCTGCATTCTAGTATATTCTTCTATATTACTCTGCATTATATATCTGTATATACATACACACACGCACACAAAATACGTATGGGCTTCCCTGGTGGCCCAGATGGTGGAGAATCAGGTTTGAGCCTGTATAAAGATACGAAGTCCTGCATTTTAACTTGAATTCAAGTGTATTATTAGGATATGAGGGAACAGAACTATGAAAGGTCATTTTATGGGATCTCTATTTTAGGAATTATATTTGTAGAAACAGAATATACCTAAATTTACTTAAGGAAAATGAGAGGTTTATTCCTATTTAACATAATAGCCAGATGAAATGCCTAAGATAGCCTTACATCCAACACTAGGTACATGATAGATGGATTGAATTTTATAGAATAGTTCTTTAAGCAGACTGATATCTGATTTTACATGATTAGCAATCAGTATTAAAAATGTTCACTAAGAAATATATATGTTTAAAAACATTATTTAAAACATTGATGTTTTAAGGTTGTTTGAAAGGAAATAATTCCCCTTAAAATATCATTAAATAGTAACATATTCAGGAATATATTTAATAGAAGAAGTGCAAGACTTGTACACTAAAAATCACAAAACGTTACTGAGGGAAATGGTCCCCTATGACAAAAACTATTCAGCTCGAAATGTCAATGGTTGAGAAACACAGCTCCAGGTGGTGGTTTTTGAGCTAAGACCTGAATAATAAGGGGCCAGTCATGCAAATATCTAAGAGAAGAGTAATTCAGGTAAAGGGAATAAAAATTGCAAAAGTTCTGAGATGGAAGGGGAGCTCAGTATCAATAAGAGACAGAAAGACTGCTAGTCTGGCTGGAATGCAATGAGTGCTGAGACTGAAGGATCAGATAATGTCAAGGGAGAAGGCTGAGTCAGAGTCACAAGATCTTTACATATCAGACAGAGTCATGGATGGAATTTTAATGTGGTTGAGTGGATATTCAAAGGGCTGAATGAACTCAGATCCACAGAGCATTCACAACTTGGAGGACTGCCAACACGACTCTTGCCTTGGTTGGTCCCCTTAGCGAGTTTATCACTGAATTGGATGAGGACAAAGAAGGCCTGTTATCAAATCAGGGGCTGACAACAAGCTCAGAGAGATAACTCATACACGGGATGACAGAATCAGGATTCAAAAGCATCTTGACAAGCTGAAGCAGTGGACAGAGTCTAAGAAGATGACATTTAATAAAGATAAATGCGATATTCTGTGCTTGGGTCAGAAAGCAGATGGTTCAAGAGAGTAAGGGAGACACAAGCCCAGACAGCAGCATGGGTTAAAGTGTGAGAGGCATTTTCACCAGCTCTAAGATTAATGTGAGCCAGCAGGGTGATGGAGTCACCGCTGAAGTCAACACGAACCTCGGATGCATTCATCAAAGTATCATACCCACAACCGAGAAGACGCCACTCCGTATCTGGAGCCCAGCTGACAGATCACACTTCCAGAAGGAGGCTGACAAACCCAGGTATGATAACAGGTCAGAAATAAGAGAGGAAGAAGGATCTTGGAATTGTTCAATAGTTCACTTGTAAAAGGATTACCTAAGATTCACATACTGGAAGATTCTTTATGAGGAATTAGGTTTATAGGTGTCAACTTGAAAAAATTTTCATGACATAAAAATCAAGAGTTATGTCACTTTCAGTGGGAATTTTCAGGACTGAGAGCTCGGGAGGCAACACCTCAAGTAATTCTGAGAGAACTGTTCTGAGAAGTCAAGGAAGGAAGCCAGGTTATATAGGAGTCTTCTCAGAAAGGGCAGGTAGTCTGAACACCAAAATGTTATTGTTAATAAGGAAAACCTGATGTCACAAGTTAATCATTTAGCACTTTTCTACGGATGGGAAGATGCAAGAGTCCGGGCTCACTGAAATCATTCCCTTGATGTGCACCTGAGCTATCAGAGCCTTTTCTCTCTGGCTTTACACCCTCAGTTTCCTCAGGGCTCACCACAGGCTTCCCTGGTGGCCCAGAGGGTAAAGCGTCTGCCTGCAATGCCGGAGACCTGCGTTCAATCCCTGGGTAGGGAAGATCCTCTGGAGAAGCCTGGAAAATCCCATGGACGGAGGAGCCTGGCACAGTCCATGTGGTCCCAGAGAGTCAGAGACGACTGAGCGACCTCACCCTCACTTTCACCACAGGGAGTGCTGCTGTCCACGGCTGTCCGGTGGTAGGTGTTCTTTCCTTCCTGAATTCCCTCAGGGACACCAGCTCACTCTGGAGAGCTGCAATCAGTGATGACTGTGACAGCCTTATTTACTGATATGGTAGGAAATATTCTATTTCTCCTACGAATACAAGAAGTTTGAAATTAAACATGCAGAAGGAAGATAAAAGTGAACATTTTGAGTGGATCAATGGGCATGAGTTTGAGTAGACTCTGGGAGCTGGTGATGGACAGGGAGGCCTGGAATGCTGCGGTCCATGGGGTTGCAAAGAGTCAGACACGACTGAGTGACTGAACTGAACTGAACTGATTGGAAAGGAATTAACTGCAGTAGGTTGCCCTGAAGTTCAGTGGACTACTTTTCAAAATGGTGAGTTTTCAAGGAGAATTTCTAGCAAATCCATACACAAGCACCCAAAGATTTGTGAGGCTCCTTTACATTTCTAAGACTTCATTATTCAGCAATTTGGTTACAAAGGTTGAACTGCCTTTTTTTTTTTTTTTTACTATTTATAGCTTAGTCTTTTCTACCCATACATGGGGAAATGCATTTTGCAAAAAAAAATGGTTAAATGCAAGCAAATGGATGCAGCAAATTGATTTCTAAACAAATTGTTTTATTTCTACCATACTTCGCTTTGTTATATTGTTTGTTGTCAATGTCAAGTCTATTGTGGTTTGGACAAAAATGTCTATTTTCTGAGAGACCTCTTTTAAGTGGGGCTAAGGCCTCTTATCCACCTTCTGGTTCTATTCTAAATGCTAGGTGTTTAAAGAAGTTGACTTGAAATTAGTGCCGTATGTCACAGAATCCAACATCTGATCTGGAAAGAATGGGTTTGCTTATTGCTCCAATAGAAAAGACCTTCATAGGTCACTTGCAACAGAATCACTTGGGAGCCACAATTCTTTCTAACTTACAGGTAAATGCTAGGGCCATGGGTGTGAATTAAACAGCCTAGCTTGTTTAGTCATCTATTAGCAGTTGCAGTCACCAGTGTATCTTTGTAGAAGGTTAAAACAAAACAAAAACCTAGAGTTGAAATTAGCTTCAAAAGAGTTTGGTCTTCTTTCATATTGTTTTTTATTTTTTTCATTATTGTGCCCATCAAGACTTTAAGCTTAGGAAAACAAATAAAAAGCAAAAGTGACTTCAATAGCTACAACAGACTGATTATAATAATATTCTTCTCATTTAAAGGACAGGAAAGTAAGACAGGCTTAATGGCAATCTTTGTAGCTAATTTAAACCTAGTTTTAGCTGTTTTTACTTTCTGCTAAATTTATTTAACATTTCTGCTGCCACAGAGGTTTTTTTTTTTTTTTTTTTTTTTGCCTTGATCTAGAACTTTTCCATTCTAATGCATTAATATATTTCTGATAGTCTATTTCTGCTTTTTTTTTAATTTCATGACTAAAATGTTCACATAAGTTTTCTTTCTTGAGTGGATCTTAGGAACACGCTATTCATTTTTAAGTCAATAAAAACTCTATCATAATAAGTTCCTTGGGTGACATTAGGTATTTTCCTCACACTAAGTACCAATAATTATATTGGCTAGATTTCCACAAAGGTGGCATGAAGCCTGATATATCTTATCACACATTTTTCAACAATAATATGATGGCCCTAATTAATCAATTTTTACTTAATCAATTATGTGTCTCTTCCAATTTCTCTTTTAGAAATGAAAAATAAGATGTGATCCTAAAATTAAATGAGTATAATCAGGATTGATCACATAATTGAATTCATAGTTTCAACATTTACACCTTTTGGAAAAGCCTTGTGTGAATGCTTCTTGCACTTTCCAACTTTTCACTGTAATAAAATGTTCTTCCTCTATGTATGTTGATGGCACAAAGGTGATGAAGAAAATAATATCGTCTAGGCTTCATTCTCAGTGGCAATTAACATGCATCAGAACAGCTACATGAAGTAGAATCACCATTGTACCTAAGAATCATAATTGGAAGTGAAAATCTTTAAAAATAAATCCATGGGAAATTACTAATGTATGTTTCCAGGTTTATAATGACACTGCTTTATATTTCAAATTTTTTTAAAGGTCTTGCTAAATATGGATCTATTATCTAAGCTGGTGGTGGTGGTGGTGGTTTAGTCACTATGTCATGTCAGATTCTTGCGACCCCACGGATTATAACCTGCCAGGCTCCTCTGTCCATGAATTCTCCAGGCAAGAATGCTGGAGTGGGCTGTCATTTTCTTCTCCAGGAGATCTTCCTGACCCAGGGATAGAACCTGGGTCTCCTGCATTGGCAGGCACTGGTGAGCCACAAGGGAAGCCTAATTATCTGAGAGGAGATGTTACTAAAGTTTTACTAGAAATCAAGGTGTTAGGAGGGCTATAATACTTCCTCCAAGGGCAGCAAGGAAGGATTTCTTCCAGGCCTCCTGGATATCAAAAGTGCTCCGATTTACAGCAACATCTCTCAATTTTCACATTTTTGTTTGCTTATTTGTTTTGTTTTGTTTTCTAGTAAGGACAGCAGACATATTGTGTTAAGAGCCCAATTTGTCTGCATATGACTCTTCTTAACTGACTAATTATATCTGTAACACTGCTATTTTCAAATTAAAGCACATTTTGAGAGTTAGGAGTCCACGTATGAATCTTTCAGGAAACATGATTCGATCTATACCACTAAATTTCCACTCCGGTAAGAATAGACACTTGCATCTTCAGTCTTCTTGAATCTGGCATGGGAAAGCAGGCAACGGGCTATGGAAGAGAAAGGAAATAAATGTTCTTCTTTGTATAATTTAGCATCACAGAGGAACTCTCAGTCTCTCTTCCTTCTTTTGTTCTTTGCAGGTATGATGCTTGACGTTACCGGAGTTGCCTTACAACCATGAAGACGAATATCACTCCAAAAGGCTAAGCAAAATATGGAAAGTTTGGCCACTAAGCCAAAGTTGGGATGTCTGACTTTCTGCGACGGACCGCGCAGAAGCGTGGCCGTGAGGAGCTACCCCTTGCCAAGGTCAGGGGTGGCGACCATGAGCGCCAGGCTGCGACAGCGCAGGAGTGGCCGAGAGGAGCTTCCCCACGCCCGAGGCCAGGGGCAGCGGCCAAGAGGAGCTACCCCACCTCCAAGGAGCAGCGGCTGCGTGGGCGCAGGAGGGCGGAGAGGAACTACTCCACGTTCAAGGTCAGGAGGGGAGGCCATGAGAAGATACCCCTCGTCCAAGGTAAGGAGCAGCGGCTCTGCTTTGCTGGAGCAGCCGTGAAGAGATACCCCACGTCCGAGGTAAGAGAAACCCAAGTAAGACGTAGTGTTGTGAGAGGGCATCAGAAGGCAGACAGACTAAAACCATAATCACAGAAAACTAGCCAATCTGATCACAGGACCACAGTCTTGTCTAACTCAATGAAACTAAGCCATGCCGTGTGGGGCCACCCCAGACGGATGAGTCATGGTGGAGAGGTCTGACAGAATGTGGTCCCCTGGAGAAGGGAATGGCAAACCACTTCAGTATTCTTGCCTTGAGAACCCCATGAACAGTATGAGGAGGCAAAATGATAGGATACTGAAAGAGGAACTCCCCAGGTTGCTAGGTGCCCAATATGCTACTGGAGATCAGTAGAGAAATAACTCAAGAAAGAAAGAAGGGATGGAGCCAAAGCAAAAACAATACCCAGTTGTGGATGTGACTGGTGATAGAAGCAAGGTCCGATGCTGTAAAGAGCAACACTGCATAGGAACCTGGAATGTTAGGTCCATGAATCAAGGCAAGTTGGAAGTGGTCAAACAGCAGATGGCAAGAGTGAATGTCAACATTCTAGGAATCAGTGAACTAAAATGGACTGGAATGGGTGAATTTAACTCAGATGACCATTATATCTACTACTGTGGGCAGGAATCCCTTAGAAGAAGTGGAGTAGCCATCATGGTAAACAAAAGAGTCTGAAATGCAGTACTTGGATGCAATTTCAAAAATGACAGAATGATCTCTGTTCGTTTCCAAGGCAAACCATTCAATATCACGGTAATCCAAGCCTATGCCCCAACCAGTAATGCTGAAGAAGCTGAAATTGAACAGTTCTATCAAGACCTACAAGACATTTTAGAACTAATACCCAAAAAAGATGTCCTTTTCATTATGGGGGGCTGGAATGCAAAAGTAGGAAGTCAAGAAACACCTGGAGTAATAGGCAAATTTGGCCGTGGAATACGGAATGAAGCAGGACAAAGGCTAACAGAGTTTTGCCAAGAGGCCACACTGGTCAAGGCAAATACCTTCTTCCAACAACACAAGAGAAGACTCTACACATGGATATCACCACATGGTCAACACCGAAATCATATTGATTATATTCTTTGCAGTCAAAGATGGAGAAGCTCTATAAAGTCAGCAAAAACAAGACTGGGAGCTGACTGTGGCTCATATTATGAATTCCTTATTGCCAAATTCAGATTTAAACTGAAGAAACTAGGGAAAACCACTAGACCATTCAGGTATGACTTAAATCAAATCCCTTATGACTATACAGTGGAAGTTAGAAATAGATATAAGGAACTAGATCTGATAGACAGAGTATCTGATGAACTATGGATGGAGTTTTGTGACACTGTATAGGAGACAGGGATCAAGACCATCCCCATGGAAAAGAAATGCAAAAAGGGAAAATGGTTGTCTGAGGAGGCCTTACAAATAGCTGTGAAAAGAAGAGAAGCGAAAACAAAAAGAGAAAAGGAAAGATATGCCCATTTGAATGCAGAGTTCCAAAGAATAGCAAGGAGAGATAAGAAATCCTTCCTCAGTGATCAATGCAAAGAAATATAGGAAAGCTACAGAATGGGAAAGATTAGAGATCTCTTCAAGAAAATTAGAGATACCAAGGGAATATTTCATGCAAAGATGGGCTCAATAAAGGACAGAAATGGTATGGACCTAACAGAAGCAGAAGATATTAAGAAGAGTTGGCAAGAATACAGAGAAGAACTGTACAAAAAAGACCATCACGACCCAGATAATCACGATGGTGTGAGCACTCACCTAGAGACAGACATCCTGGAATGTGAAGTCAAGTGGGCCTCAGAAAGCATCACTATGAACAAAGGTAGTGGAGGTGATGGAATTCCAGTTGAGCTATTTCAAATCCTAAAGGATGATGTTGTGAAAGTGCTGCATGCAACATGCCAGCAAATTTGGAAAACTCAGCAGTGGCCACAGGACTGGAAAAGGTCAGTTTTCATTCCAATCCTAAAGAAAGGCAATCCCAAAGAATGCTGAAACTACTGCACAATTGCACTCATCTCACATGCTAGTAAAGTAATGCTCAAAATTCTTCAAGCCAGGCTTCAGCAATATGTGAACCGTGAACTGCCAGATGTTCAAGCTGGTTTTAGAAAAGGCAGAGGAACAGGAGATCAAATTGCCAATATCCACTGGATCATCAAAAAAGCAAGAGAGTTCCAGAAAAACATCTATTTCTGCTTTATTGACTATGCCAAACCCTTCAACCATGTGGGTCACAATAAGCTGTGGAAAATTCTGAAAGAGATGGGAATACCAGACCACCTGACCTGCCTCTTGAGAAACCTGTATGCAGGTCAGGAAGCAACAGTTAGAACTGGACATGGAACAACAGACTGGTTCCAAATAGGAAAAGGAGTACATCAAGGCTGTATATTGTCACCCTGCTTATTTAACTGATATGCAGAGTACATCATGAGAAACACTGGGCTGCAAGAAGCACAAGCTGGAATCAAGATTGCCGGGAGAAATATCAATAACCTCAAATATGCAGATGACGCCACCCTTATGGAAGAAAGTGAAGAGGAACTAAAGAGCCTCTTGATGAAAGTGAAAGAGGAGAGTGAAAAAGTTGGCTGAAAGCTTAACATTCAGAAAACTAAGATCATGGCATCTGGTCCCATCACCTCATGGGAAATAGATGGGGAGACAGTGGAAACAGTGTCAGACTTTATTTTTTGGGGCTCCAAAATCACTGCAGATGGTGACTGCAGCCATGAAATTAAAAGATGCTTACTCCTTGGAAGGAAAGTTATGATCAACCTGGATAGCATATTAAAAAGCAGAGACATTACTTTGCCAACAAAGGTCCATCTAGTCAAGGCTATGGTTTTTCCAGTGGTCATGTATGAATGTGAGAGTTGGACTGTGAAGAAAGCTGAGTGCCGAAAAACTGATGCTTTTGAACTGTGGTGTTGGAGAAGACTCTTGAGAGTCCCTTGGACTGCAAGGAGATCCAAACAGTCCATCCTAAAGGAGATCAGTCCTGGGTGTTCATTGGAAGGACTGATGCTGAAGCTGAAACTCCAGTACTTTGGTCACCTCATGCGAAGAGTTGACTCATTAGACCCTGATGCTGGGAGGGATTGGGGGCAGGAGGAGAATGGGACGACAGAGGATGAGATGGCTGGATGGCATCACCGACTCAATGGGCATGGGTTTGAGTAAACTCCGGGAGTTGGCGATGGACAGGGGGGCCTGGCTTGATGTGATTTATGGGGTCACAAAGAGTAGGATACGACTAAGCAACTGAACTGAACTGAACTGTGGCTATGTCTATTAGGGCATTTCTGGATGAGCCTACCAATTATCGGAATTAATAGACTAGACACAACTGATTGCACTCTCCAATGCATCTCATCTTATCTGCTGAAGGTCTCTATGCATCAAAAGGAGAGTGGAAAACAACTCCTTCTGCCTGATTACCTTTGAGTTGGGATATCACCTATTTCCTGCCTTCAGTCTCAAAGCGGAACATCAGTTCCTCTTAGGTCCTGAGCCCACTGGCTTTTGGTCTGAAATATGCCACTAACTCTTGTGGTTCTCAGGCTTTTAAACTGGGACTGAAACTACACACTGGCTAGCCCGGTTCTCTAATTTGTGCACTGCAGGTCTTAAGACTGGTCAGCTTCCATAATCACAGGAGCCAGTTTCCTCTACTGAATACCTTTCTACCTCATCCGTCTTTTTCTCTCTCCTTTTGGTTGTTTATCTCTGAAGAACTCTGAATAATATACTAACATTGATCCCTAGAAAAAAGCTCTAGAACTTATATTAACCTACTTGACATATTTAAGTTGATCAACCAAGTTGATCAAGTCAGAAACCTGGGAAATATCCTCAATTTCCCTAAACCCACATCCAATCCCACAGGAAAGTCAATGTAGTTTGACCTGTACATATTTGTCAGACTTCTCTGTGCTCTTTCATGCTGCACCTCCTCCACCATCACTATCTTTCACTGCATCGCTGCAAGCGTCTAACTGATGTCTCCTCTTCCAATTTTGTCTAGGTCCAATCCATTCACTCCCCATAAATTATAGATCAATCACTTCACATACTGAAAACCCTAAAGACATATCATTGCTCAGAATCAAGCACAAGTATAAGATCTGACACAAACCTTCAGCACTGCCTCTCTCCACTCTCCTCTTGTTTTAACTGAGTCCCGTTAGCATATCATGGACTAGTAACATACTTAAATTTCTTTATATTTCAAGACTTCTACTCATACCGTTCCCTTTCACTCTTTTCTGCTGCTGCTGCTGCTGCTAAGTCACTTCAGTCGTGTCTGACTCTGTGTGACCCCATAGACAGCAGCCCACCAGGCTCCCCCGTCCCTGGGATTCTCCAGGCAGGAACACTGGAGTGGGTTGCCATTTCCTTCTCCAATGCATGAAAGTGAAAAGTGAAAGTGAATTCACTCAGTCGTGTCTGTCTCTTAGTGACCCCATGGACTAAAGCCTGCCAGGCTCCTCCGTCCATGGGATTTTCCAGTCAAGAGTTCTGGAGTGGGGTGTCATTGCCTTCTCCCTTAATAAATATTTTGGGAGTAAGTAAATAATTGTTCTTAGTTATTCTCTCTTAACCTTTTCTTATTTCTATTTTCTCATGCTGTTGCTTTATCGCCCATGCCCTCAGCTCCCCTTTGCTTCCCCCCGCCCATCCAAAACTACTAAATTGAAGATTATTAGTAACATAAAAACCAGACAGGGGATTTTAAGCTTCTGACTTTGTGGCATTGAATAGGCTGTGCTTAGCTGCATGGCGCCAGGAACAATCTACAGTAGCCTTTGCAGGAGACCCTCTTCTAATCACTCCAGATTATAAACATCATTGGCTACATTGCCTCCCAAAGTTATGGCAAAACATAATCTCATCTCTGTTAATAGTCAGTGCCCCTTCATTCTCTCATAATTAGTCACTGTGGAGTTTTAGAAAGGTCATTTGGTTGAAATATGAAGCTGCAATTTGCTTAAAGGGAGAAATTGGCAGAGGAAATTATCTTTCCACAATTCATTAGCCCAGGTCACAATTACCCTAGGCATTCTGAGTGTGTGTTGTAGACAGTTTAGCACGGCCATAACCACAATGTACGCTTGGCCCTGAGAAACACTTGCCAACTTGCTGCTAATGGGAACCACACAGAGGTTGTATCTCTCCAATACCAAAACATTTATTAAAAAAGTAAAAATTCCTTCACTTACAAATGTAGCCCATGTGAAGTCAAATGCATCGTATTTGCAAACAGCTGAATTATTAGTAAAAATAGCCTGCAATGTCTGTGAAGCTGATAGAATACAGGCAAGATCTTTAATCTCACTTTTGTTTTATTCTTAATGGTCAATCAAATCAAAGAAATATGTTCATTTCTTTTAATTCTATCTAGGGAACTTTTGCAACAAGGCTGTGTTTGCAATACCTTTGTTTTGCCAAACATCAAAGACAACAGCCAAGTTCCCAGATTTTAAGACTCAAAGAGGAAACCGTTTCCCTTCACTACACATTGTACAGTTGCATAATTCTATTCTCATGCATTTTTGGTAAGAAGGTTCTAAATTTGTATACCATTCATGATTATTTTGAATATCTGCTAAAAAGGGAATGTTGCAGTTCTGAACCAATTGATTTCTACTGGAACTTAACAACAGTCGTCTAAGAAGTTAAGAGGCACAACATTATCGCCATCTGGTTTAACACCATTTCACTCCTGAGTGTAAGAAAAGAAATAGATTTTTAAAGTCTATGTACATTTACTGTTTTCTTTTGTTTTTATTTTCCAAGCTGCTGAACTGCCAGACTGTTAGCACATTGCTTATTTAAAAATTGTTGGTCTGCATGCATCACTAACACAGTAAGGTTACGTTCCTCTGCCATATTTGCCTTCAATATGCATGGTGTAATGCAGATTTGAATTTTAGAGAATTAAAAAATGAACTTAACAGATAAATCAGAAGAGAGTTAATGAATAAATAAGGTTGGCTGCACTTTGGAGAAGAAGAACCTTTGCTTGAATTATGATCCCTAAATGCCATAAATATGCACTGACAGTTATTGCCATGATAAAGGAGGAAGAAATACTAAATACCCAAATTTTAAAGAGGAAGATAATTGAGGAAAAGGTTAATGCACAGTTTAGTAACAAAACTGTTCTTATTTCTATTGTCTCATATGGTTGCTTTATTACCCATGCTCTCTGTGCATCTTTGCTTGAAAATAAATAATTCTTTAAAAAATGTACAAAATCAAGAGTAATAGATGATATATCAAGCCAGCATTTTGGCTTTTCATATTCATCTTCCTCTGTTAAGGAATATAACTTTGTCTGCATCTTCCTTTAAAGTGAAATACTAGAAAAAAGATTTTTCTCTGGTGGCAATCATCAGTCACTACTCACTTTTATAACTTTAAGATCTAGGCTTAAGAAGATATGTCGGGACTTGAGCAACTTGGGTTGATAGGAAATGGATGCAAACCAGAATAGGCAGGAGGCTGATGAGAGAAACCTGGGGTGAAGGTGGCCGATGTTCAAGTGTGTTTGCAGGAAACTTTAAGTGACGCATCGATGAATATGTGCATCTTCATGTAATTCTCCAGTGTCTTAGAGGAATAGCATAGGGCAGATTGAAAGGTTAAAAACACACTCACTATGAGTGAATTAGGAAAAGAGACCACGGCTGCATCTGTCCTACGGCAATTCTTTCTAGCAGAATTTCCTGGGATGATTGGACTCTTCTAATATTCACTTGTCCATTATTATAGCTACTAGCCTACATGTAGCCACTGAACACTTAAAATTTTATTTGATTTAAACTCATTTCCTTTGAGACTTAATAGCCACCTCTGACTGGTGATATGTTAGATAGAACAGTTATAGGGCATGATAACAATGTCAGTACAGGGTATGATAACAGTGTCAGCATTTTCAATGAGAGAGAAAATAAAATTCAATAAAAGTCACATATGGTAGGTCCTAATGAGATCTACCAAGATCCATCTACTAATTGAACAGTTATTTAGTGAGTTGCAAGATGTGCCAAGCTCCACACTGCCATCACTATGTTCATTTTACCTTTGGCTCGAGTCCTAAAAATTCATGTTTCTCCAGGATTTAAGAAAGCTAAGAAAAATAAATAAATAAAGCAACACTATATGTGGAAGTAATAATTCATTTTAAGCACACCTTTCTCTACTTCATCTTTTTCCGGGACTAGTCTTGATTGCGTTAAGGGCTCAAGTGGAGCATGGTTATGTTCCTGCAGCCCCCAAACTAGGAGACGTGGGCGCCATTCTCTGCTGTGTCTTATATTCCTTCAAGACTCATAGTTACTACAGAGCCAGCATCATTGCTTATTGTCCTTCTATGGGTTCTACATCTTGTTGATTTAGACACATACTTGGTAACTCCACCTAACTCTCCCCAGACCTTCCTTCTCGGCCTTCTCAATGACAATTTTCTCACATATGTTTTATTTTAAGAACTGTTCTCATGGCCATATTGCAAGTAGATATATTTTTTCTCATTCAGAATTAGTCCACCTATCAGACTTTCTGTAATCTATTTTCTGAGCATAAACACGAGCTGGTAACAAGTATCCCTTGAATCACTCCAAGGGGCCTGGTACCATGCTAAGAGGAAGGGTATGGTGATGTATGAGACCAGATAAATACTTTCACATCACCAGACTTTTGGTGAGTGGGACGAGTGATAAACCTTAGGGTATTGAGAGATTAATGCAATAGAAGCTACTTCTTGCTTATATGTGTGCATGTGGAGATTCACATCCCCTCTAAGATTCACAGGGGCAGTGTCCACAAACAGGTGACATTTGAGCTGAAGTTTGAATAACAAGAAAGAATCAGCAAGAAAAACTCTTGGAGAAGACTGTTCCAGGCAGAGGAGATAATTGGAACGAGACCTAAGATTGGGAATGTACGGTGTTTCCAAGGGACAGACAGAAATCCAGTGTGACCTGAGTCCAGTAGTATTGGTAGAGGTGGGTGTTTCTGACTAATTTCCCTCCCCTTCAGGTTCTTTCCTACTTCATCCAGACACAGAACAGACTGCTGTTTCCTGTAGGATTGATTGGTTTGATCTCCCTGACGTCCAAGGGACTCTCAAGAGTCTTCTCCAGCGCTCAAAAGCACCAACTCTTCAGCGCTACCTACACAGCTTGGCTTCCATCACTCTATTAAAACTGAAGAAATCAACAGAACTAATCTAAATTGCTAACAGCTTCTCTGGTTCAAGAAATGCCACTGCCCAATTCCCCCTTCTTCCATTTCTTTCCTGCTTTGTCATTCTTTTCAGTTTTTCTTCCCTTTTCATCAACTTTTTTTTTTTTTTTCCAATCTCTTACTGTGTTCACCTTTGTCTGCTCATATATTTCTGATGTTCTCCCGGCCTTATTCCCTTGCTTTCTTTTGCATTATGGGTGCATGGGTGCTAAGTCACTTCAGTCGTGTCCAATTCTTTGCCACCCCATGGACTGTAGCCCACCAGGCTCCTCTGTCTGGGGGATTCTCCAAGCAAGAACCCTGGAGTGGGTTGACATGCCTTCCTCCGGGGGATCTTATTGACCCAGGGATCGAACCCACATCGCTTATGGATCCTGCATTGCAGGTGGATTCTTTACTGCTGAGCCATTGAGGAAGCCCCCAGAGGACATAGGTACAAGGAGAAAAATAATTAGGGTCATCAATGCAATCAATCTGCAACAATCCTCCGTCTCTGCCCGCCACATGCACAACATATTCACTAACTTCGAAGACACCTAAGAGTCTCATCAATTCACAGCATCAGTGGCAAAGTCCAGGTCAACACAAAGCACCTCGAATTTGGCTCCTTTTGCTATATGAACTAACTATACGTAACACAGTGTGAACTAAGTTGTGCTTTCCCTACCCACCCACAGTGGTGAGACAGAGGCAAGATATCCATAACTGTCACTACCATGGACAGAAGGAAAGAGTAGCAAATATAGAGCAGCCGCTTGTCCTAAGCGAACCGAAGACGATAAAGCATGAGTTGCCCGGTGCATCAGTTCCAAGGATAGGCCCGTTCCTTTATCGGCTTAGGTCTGCCACCTTCGCCTGGCCTTCTGTGAACTGCTTTCTCTTCATGACCTTCTTTAATCACTTCTTAGGAGAGAACTGGAAACTGTGCCTTCTCAGAAATTTTCTTAGCCCATTTCCTGCCTTTATAAAGTTGTGTTCCCAGAGGCCTTAATAAAAATGTATCTGTCTGTTCCTCTGAGTTTACTTTAGGCTCTTTATCCTAGACAGGTCCATTATAAAATGTTGTGGGCTTTCTATGAATCTGATTTAAGTGACCATATTGGGATAAAGATGAACATGCAATAGCTTTGAGACTGGCATGCTTTTTATAAACACCTACTTCCACCAAATTTCCTAATATCTCATTAGCCTTAAAAAGTCATTTGCTGACATCA
Organism: Cervus canadensis; assembly: GCF_019320065.1. Lineage (NCBI taxonomy): Eukaryota > Metazoa > Chordata > Mammalia > Artiodactyla > Cervidae > Cervus > Cervus canadensis. The sequence continues at coordinate 92,380,684 of NC_057391.1, read as the reverse complement.
GAGCCAAAGTGGAAAAGAATTACAAAGTTAAAGGGCAAAGGACATGGAAATCGAGTGACTATTTTAATTGTGGTTATGAATACAACAAAAATACCACATCTTCTTCCTTCCTGGTGGTGGTGATGGTTTAGTCACTAAGTCGAGTCCGACTCTTGCGATCCCATGGACTGGGAACGTACCAAGCTCCTCTGTCCATGGGATTCTCCAGGCAGGGATACTGGAATGGGTTGCTATTTCCTTCTCCATTCTTCCTTCCTATCTTTCATTAATTCTTACTATTGAACTCCTATCAATATCTCAATAACAGGTTCATATATGTTTCTCTAATAAATGTTCTTTTATCCCCTGGTGGGAATTAAATACTTCACTCCCCAGTCTCCTGGTTCTCTTGATGTACTACTCACTGCATTATCGTTCTGTAATTACCTATACATCTGCATGTCCCACTAACCTGAAAAGCATGCAAATACAAAGAGTCTGTTTTATTCACCTTTGTAGTCCCCAAAGTACCTACTGAATATATAATTCTGTCCATGCTCTAGTTGTGTCCAACTCTTTGCGACCCCATGGACTGTAACTTGCCAGGTTCCTCTGTCCTTGGGATTTCCCAGACTAGAAAACTGGAGTGTGTTGCCATTTTCTTCTCCAGGGGAATCTTCCCGACCCAGTGATCAAACCTGTGTCTCTTGAGTCTCCTGCATTGCAAGAGGATTCTTTACCACTTGACCACATGGGAAACCCACCTACTGAATATGTAGATCATAATAAAGTCTTTAATGTGTGTCTCCAACTCAATGGGCTTGAGTTTGCTGCATGCTGCTGTCTATGGGGTTGCAAAGAGTCGGACACAACTGAGTGACTTAACTGAACTGAATTTGTGTCTCCAATGAATTAAATACCCATAATACCTTATCAAAACTCCTCACAGTTTCAACTACAGCTTTCTAAAGTATTCCATACTACCCAAATCCCCGTTTCTTCCCAGTTCATTTATTTGCATCACATAATTTAGAGTTTCGTTCAATGTAATGTTGAGGGTTTTTTGTTTTTTTTTTAACTAATTGTGTGTATACTACATATAATTGGGTTCCATCCCTGGATCGGGAAGATACCCTGGAGAAGGGAAGAGCAACAAACTCCAGTATTCTTGCCTGGGTAACACCATGGAAAAAGGAGCCTGGTGGGCCATAGTCCATGGGGTTGCAAAGAGTTGGACACACCTAAGTGACTAACACACACACATACATGTAATTGTGTAGGAATCCCACCAGTTAGACAATCATCTTCTTGATTTTGGGCATTATGTCTTATATTTTTCATCCATGGTTTCCAATATAGTGTGGGATAGACTTAAAGGAAGTAACAGTTATATGGGAAATTTAAAAATTATTATTACAAGGTATTGTTTCTTAATATCTTTTTTTTTTTTTGAGCTTAGAGAAATTTGCTTAAAACAAATAGTGTCATAATAATTGAAATCCAGAGACTAGAACAGGAGCTGTTGCTGCCCTTCTCCTAAGTATAGACAGTTTGGATTGTCTTATTTTAAGATTCCACATTGAACATAAAGTGAGCTTCTTCTATTCCATTACTATGGTAACAGTGACATTGCTTATATAATAATTATTTTCTCATGGTCTTAAAGCATACAGTCGATTCGGTTCATCAAAATCTAGGAATTTGATGGCTAAATATAAATATTCCACATATATGCACTAATATACAGTATTTGTTTTTCTCATTCAGACTTATTTTACTCTATACGTGAAATTTAGGAAAAAATGGCACAGACTAACTTATTTGCAGGGCATGGGACAGAGAGGCAAAGGTGGAGAAGTGACACATGGGCGCAGTGGGGGAGGGGAGTGGGACGAACTGGGAGATTGGGATTGACGGATATACACCGCCACGGGTAAAACAGACGCGGGCGGGAAGCTCAGGGGGCTGGACGCGGTGCTCTGTGACGGCCAAAAGGAGGAAGATGGGGGTGGAAGGGAGCCTCCAGAAGGAGGGACTACATGCATATGTGTATACACATACACAAGTATATATAATATATATAAGTGATCATTTTGTTGTACAACAGAAGGTAATGAAACATCGCAAATTAATTATATTCCAGTTTAAAATATATAGACAGATAGATAAATATTTCAATGTAGACTATCAACCCAATGACTAACCCAATTGAAAGGCATTTATTACTTGTATTTATGCTCAGGAAGGAACAGATTATTTTGGTATTTCTGGACTTTCTGCAAGCAAATCGGGTCATTTTTAAACACCTCATCCTGAGGTAAACTAGAAGCCCAGTGGATTTGAGGACTGTGTATTACATTAAGAAAAAGTCAAAATGAATTATTATTTAAACAGGCAATCCAGGTGATGCCAGTGGTAAGGAACCCTCCTGCCAACGCAGAAGACATGAGAGACGCCGGTTCAAGGCTGGATTCGGAAGAGCCCCTGGAGAAGAGCATGGCAACCCCGTCCAGTAATCTTTCCTGGAGAATCCCTTGGACAGAGCAGCCTGGGAGGCTACAGGCCACAGGACTGCAAAAAAAACAACTTGGCACTTGCACAGACAATCGGCAAAACACGGGACAGGAGAATAATCTCAGGATTAGGGTAATATAAAAACTGTCAATGTGTTCTTTCACAATAGGGAAAGAAGAAAAAGATTTTAAAAAGAACACATAATAGGGATGGGTTTTTTAATATGTTTATTTTAAGTGGAAAAAATAGTATTATAAGTTCAGGGGGAAAATTAAAGAAAATAACAGTGTATAAGATTACTTCCCCCTCATCACTTCCCACATACCCATTCTGCCAAGAAATCACTGTTAAAATTATAAGTGTATCTTTCCAAATGTATTCTATTGAAAGATGTTGAGATAAATGTATGTACATCAAGATATCATCAGTGCATATGTCATGTTTGAAGAGTTTGTCTGTGTGTGTGTGTGTGTGCATGTGTGCATATATATGAAAGAGAGAAAGGGATACTAAGAAATTTGAAGAGAGAAAGAAACAGAACCAGTACCAATTTGTTTAGAATAGAATACGAACTAATGTTTTGAAACAAAATTACATAAATGTATATTTGTAGAATACATTTCTGAGGTAGATTGCCCTCATTTGAGGAAACGCTCGGTGAGCCTTGATGGAACATTTTGGTTGAGAAAATTCTGTAGACATAGACTGCAAATAACAATAAAAGTAGTGAACTAGATTGTCCTGCATAAAAGTGCCAGTGAATCCTCAGGATTCTTCTCCCAGTTTTACACAGCCCTGCTGGGTGCAGCAAGTATGGATACACCCTAAATATCCAACAATGAATGGATAAGGAACTATATATATATATATATATGCCATACTTACGTACATAGAGACAGACTACAATACAACAGAGTATTATTCAACCTTTAAAAAGAAGGAACTCCTTCCAAGTACAACAACATTGATGAGCCTGGGTGGATCATTATTCTAAAAACAGCTAGCTGCATGAGGACAAATACCACAAAATTCCATTTACATAAGGTCTCTAAATTGTCAACCTCATGAAACAGAGAGTAGAATGGTTGTCTCCAGGGGCTAAGATGTGCAGGAATTGGGGAGTACCTGTTCAACAAGTACAAAATTTTCAGTTATGAAAGATGAAGAAGTTCAAGAGATCTGCTAGATAAATTTTTCTTGTAATTATTGAAATTCTGTTGCACACAAAATTTTGTTAGAGTAAATCTCATATTAAGTGTTCTTACCACAATAATAATAATAAAAATTAGACGAATGTCACTGGCAGTATGGCTTGAAAACTGGGGGGTAGGGGTGGGTGGGAAGAGTGTTGAGGATGAAAACAAGGGGACAAAGTTGATGACAGACTTGTGCTGATGCCCAGGAAAGCTTGCCTGTGTGGGAGGATTTTGATTCAGCATAGCATACTCAGCCTTAAGCAACCATCTCCATCAAGTTTAGTTGTATTTTTCCTCTATAATCTCAAATTGTTAGTAAGGAAAATGAAGAAAGAAGGCAGTGCCCGTTATGTGGTCAAGAGGTGCACATACATGAGCCAGTGGAGATGATAAACAGAGGTTGGTTTAAGCAGGACACCAGAGGACATTCATTCACATTGCTCTCCTTCATTTCTTCCTCCTTGACTTTGGATTTAGTCAAAGGGAAAATGAAAGTTCCTCAGTCGCGTCCCACTCTTTGCAACCCCATGGACTATACAGTCCATGGAATTCTCCAGGCCAGAATACTGGAGTGGGTAGCCTTTCCCTTCTCTAGGGGATCTTCCCAACCCAGGGATTGAACCCAGGTCTCCTTCATTACAGGCAGATTTTTTACAAGCTGATTCACAAGGGAAGCCCAAGAATACTGGAGTGGGTAGCCTATCCCTTCTCCAGCGGATCTTCCTAACCCAGGAATTGAACTAGGGTCTCCTGCATTGCAGGTGAATTCTTCCAACTGAGCTATGAGGGAGGCCCCTCAGAGCTGGGTTTAACCAAGGAGCATGTATTTCTGAAACAGAAAAGAAAACTATGAAGGCCCAGATTACCAGAGCCAAAGTTAATAGAACTCTGACCCTACTACTGACCAAGGAATAAGAGAGAAGGTACAAATGACAAATATTAGGAATGAAAAAGGGGGACTCACAAGAGCTACATTAAGGAGATAATAAGAGGATGTAAAGAAATATGATACAAAAATAAACTTGACAACTTGGATGAAAAAAAAAACTTCTTGCAAAGCATAGTTTGCCAAACCCACACACAAGAAAGAACATCTGAATAAATGTATGTGTATTAAAAGAAATTGACTTCCACTTATAGCCAGGGAGTAGAAAGAACTAAAATACTTTCCCACCATAAAACAACTAGAAAATTGAACAAAATCATTTTAACTGACTCATTTTCAGATCTTAGCAAACAACCAATATCTTCACTCTGTCTTCACTAAGTCTGCTGCAGGATGCTGAGTGAAGAAAACCAAAGAAGGTGAGCATAGCAAAAATCCTGGATTTCTATATGTAGGTATAATCAGAATCCAGGTACAGACTGAGGAAACCCGCCCCTCTAGAGATCCCCCAAAAGAAGACTGATATTTTAGTGATGTCTTCTAACCCTCTAGAGCAGAGATCCCCAAACTTTTTGGCACCAGTGGCCAGTTTCATGCAAGACTATTTTTCCACGAATTAAGGTGGGGGAATACTTTGTGGATGATTCAAGCACATTGCATTTATCGTGGACTTTATTCCTATCTTTATTGCCTCAGCTCCTCCTCAGATCATCGGGCATTAGATCCCGGATATTAGGGACCCCTGCTCTAGAGGGCATCTTCAGACTGGTTGTTCTAAGAAGTCTTCTTCTCTCTTCCATGGGTGCTAACTGCTAAGATTACCAGGGAAAATCCAAAAGCATAAAAGTCTCCTGAACTGTTCACCACAACTTGACTCCCAAAACCCCAGATAAAAGTCAGTTCCTCACTTTAGCATTTCATCCACAAGAACCTTTTATCATTCACCTTCAAGTGATCTAGAGCTCAGAGAAATTACGAGCAAATATTCCTTATGCTTTCTGGCCTGCCAGGAGCTCTCTAGTTACTCTAGACAGTTATATATATAAAAAAATAAAACCATTCCGTTTTCTTTTTCATATTAAACATTTCATTTGTTTTTATTATTTTAATGAAAGTCATATACTCACACACCTTGCAGGATGAATGAAGATGAAATAAGTAGCATATGGGGATGAGCAGAAATTAAAGAGCACGTTGTGAAGTGCTTGACCTATTAGTTTTGAGCTGTAAGTGCAAATTATTATTACTGCGGAGCCATATTCTGCCAAATGCTTTTGCTGTAATGTGGCAGGATATAATAATGCATGTCCACTAAGGGCGAAGCAGCTAACTATATGCTTTGGGATGTTCATTATAAAAACCAAAGCTGTTATGGCTCTGTCACTGAACTTCGTTTTGAAAATGCACATTCTGGGGCTTCTCTGGAGGCTCAGTGGTAAAGAATTAGCCTGCCAATGAAGGAGACACCAGTTTGACTCCTGATGCAGGAAGATCCCACATGCCACAAATCAACTAAGCCCGTGGACCAGAGCTGTTACGCCTGTGCTCTGGAATCTGGGAACTGCAACTACTGAAGCCCACGCGCCCTAGAGCTGGTGCTCTGCAACAAGAGACGCTACTGCAATGAGATACTCGAGCACCACAAGGAAGAGTGGCCCTGCTCGCTGCAACTAGAGAAGAACCAAAGCAGCAACGACGACCCAGCACAGCCCCAAATAAACAAACAAATTTGTTAAACACACACACACACACACACGCACACTGAGTCTAAAAAAAAAAAAAAAATGCACACTCTGAAAATCTTTCTCCTGATTTGTAACCTAGAATTATCTCTCTAACAATTACACGATTGAGTTTTATTTTAAATATATTGCAAGCAAACGATGCATATGTTTTTCTCAAGATTTTGAATAGTTTCTTTTCCAATTGCATTAACTTTCTGCCTTTCTGTGTGCATGTGTGCGTGTGTGTGTGTGAGTTTGTGTAATAGATGACTATGGCTGCATACCTAGGGGCTTAATGTCGTTCTCAGGTGATGGAAATTTTTTAAAGAGAGCATTAAGGGGAGAGTGTCAGGGAAAAACCAGGCACTGCATGAAATACAGGCAACCAAAGCAGAAGACAAACTTGTTAGCTCTTGGGAGATTTCACAGCACAGTGGGGAAAATGAATCAGTAGGCTAATGACCACAGCTAACTGAAAAACATTGGGTAATATAGGCATGGACTGTAGATATAGAGAAAAGCTAATAACCATTTACGAAAGGCTTGACCCAGAGGGTGGTGTGGAGCTAGACCTTGAAGGAAGTAAGAAGAGGAGAGCCACAAACAAAACGGAATGTACGAGCATTTTCTGTTAGGCTCAGGGAAACGCAGCGTTTTTAGACAATAGAAGAAAATGATGTTTTCATGAATCTAGAAATTAGAGAGCCTTGAATGTCCAGTTCATGTTTTCTGACCTTTATGTTGGGGAGTTGCTACAGAGATTTCAAATAAGGACCAACATACTCCAGCTTAATTTTACAGAAAAAAAAAAAAAAGGGAAAATAGAGGTGGAAGGAAATAATTTAATTTCTAGCCTTCCAAGGAGACTTTTCTTAATGAAGAGTGGCCACGGAGAATTCACTGAGAGCAGGGCTGATCAATCGAGCAAAAGAAGTCAGTGATGGTAAACACACAAAGACAAATTTCACAAACTCAGCAAGCAGCAGATCCTGTACGAACACTGGGTGACCTGTATGGGCAAGCATTCTTCTGGAGCAGAATGAGCCTGCAATGTGGGTGAGCAAGCCTGTGGGTTTCCCGCTAGTCAGCTCTGTGAACAGACCGTTTCACTTGCTTTCAGTTGCCAAGGCTTATCATTCCCCTTCCACGTCAGCATGTCCGTAATATGTTCTAGCCATCAACCGGGAATTTAGGGAACACTTCTCTTCTGATCTTTATATGTGTTAGTTGTCCAAGTGTGGAAGCACAAAACTCAAATCACTGTACTATTACACTGGCTGTGTGTTATAAATCACATGAATGGGTCACTGGAATCTGTCACAAAGCCAGTTCAGTGATTTCATCTTAACTTGGAGCACTCATCTTCAAAGATGCTAAAATTTTAAATATACTGCAATGTGAAACTTTCTCTAACATTGTGAAGGGTTAGACTAATACATTGTTAGAAATGGCTGTATGATAGAGACCCTATCACTGATGGGTAAGACAGAAGTCAGCAGACGGACTAGACAATAAAGGAAGGGGACTGACCCTGTGACCACATTTCTAAGTTCTGCTTATGTGGTGATTCATACTTGCCAAAGGAGAAATATCACAAATGTTCTTGAGTTATACTTGCTCTTCTTTTGACAAATCTTATTGGATGCTAGTTCTAACAAAATATTTTGCCAAAGTTATCAAGTATCTCTATATCTGTTTGCCCCATAGATTTATATCATGTTCTGACACCAGGAGCCAGAATTAGGCTATTATTCAATGCGATAGAAATACCTTCCTATTAACATATCATGAATATGTAATTTTAAATATAAAATGCCTACTCAGGTAAGGTTTTGTTTTCAAATGGCAACTTTAAAATGCAATAGCTGGGTTTGGGAATTACTGGGGTGGGATTTGAAGCAACCGAGGGCATAAAAGTCTTGCAAGTTATGGTGGAGAAATAGTAATTAACATTCAGCTGGAAATATAATGTTATTTTGCTTTGTGAATACAAGGAGGTGTAGGAAATTGCCCCTTCTCATCATGATTTTCAAAGACGTTTAAAGGAAATTTTGTCAGAGAGGAGCAGCCACCGTCCCAGATTTTGCCAAAAGGAATTGAGGACATTAAAAGACAGGCTAATGGGAGGATAGTAACATAATCTATGATATCTGGAAAATATCTCTTTTACGCTGAGGTCTGAACTTCAAACAAGTGGAGGCCGGTATAATTAGCCTTTTAGCTCTGATAGCAGGAAATGAGAACTGGGACACAGCATGAAATTGAAGCATTCGAGTGGAAGACAAGTCCAATGAAAGAAGAGGAAATCTTGGCCAGAAACACCATAACCTAACCTATAATTCCCAACATACCTTTGACTAAGGATTTTTCAACATTTTAATGAAGAAGAACTTCCCATTAATATCATATTACAGAATAGTTATAGAACAATATACTCATAATTATTTGTTGGGTTTAGCCATTGTAAATTTGTTGTGTTTTCTTATCTGTATCATGCTATTGTTTATTTGTTTTTTTTTTCTTTTCTTTTTTTTTTCATTTATTTTTATTAGTTGGAGGCTAATTACTTTACAATATTGTAGTGGTTTTTGCCATACATTGATATGAATCAGCCATGGATTTACATGTGTTCCCCATCCTGAAGCCCCCTCCTACCTCCCTCCCTATATGCAATACAGAAAAAGAGACACAGATGGATAGAACAGACTTTTGGACCCTGTGGAAGAAGGCGAGGGTGGGATGATCTTATTTGTTGATGTTATGTTTTCCCCAACTAGTATATATAAACCCCGTGAGGACTATGTCAATTTATCATCTCCAAATCCCTAAAACCTAAAAAAGTATCTAGCAATAACCAGCCTTGATGAATATTTATGAATGACTAAATCAGTATATGTTTTAAATTTGGGATAAAATACAAAGTTGCCATTCTATTTTCACTTTGATCAACAAATACTAGGTTTTTGTCCACTCGTTAAGCAATATAATAAGTATTTTTAAAGTGTCGTACAAATCCTTATAACTGCCCATTCAATCATAAATAAATAGAGATTGAGAGGTTAAGTGGCCTGCCCAGAAACTAGAAATCCATTATATAGATTGGTTGAAGGTCAAATCTGTGTGCACATTATGTGCATTTAATTCTCTTTTAAGAAAAATAAATGAATTTTCATACTAAGCACACCATTCCTTATTTGGTGAAATAGAGTTTCTTGACCTGGAATTAACAAATCAAATGGATAGTTTTTTAAATCTTTGTTTCTTAGTATGATATACCAAGTAAAGAAGTCTCTTATGAAATGCTGCCTGGTTAGGAGAAGTCCTTATATGCTCAACCCCATGGACATTGATCTGTTTGGAACTGTCACATTACTATGTGACTCTAATTATCAAGACTCGAATTTTCACTGAGACTCTGAAATGGGGACTTAAAATCTGTCTATATTCCAAACAGAATTGACAATTCCAGCCTCAGATTTGGCCACAGTCTACCTTCTAACAACTTGTTCATTATTTGAGGTTATTTTTGTGCATCTCTGTATCCCCCCAATAAGTGATATATAAATTACCTTAGTACCAGGAATACATTTTCTATCATCTCTCTACCTCTACCTCCCTAACATAGAACACCATAATTTGCATACAATTGGTGTTTAGTAAAGAACATTTTTTTCTTCTAATTTTATATTTTTGACTGCATTGGACAGCATGTAGGGTCTTAGTTCCCTGACCAGGAATTGAACCCATGTCCCCTGCACTGGGAGCGTAGCGTCTTACTCACTAGACCACTAGGGAAGTCCCCAAAGACTCTCACTTTTAGGGCGATGTCTTGTGGAACCTCTCCCTCTCCCTTGACTTGAAGCTGATCCACCATCAGTTCATCAATAACTATTGGTAGGAACCATAGCGATTCACACTGGAGTATATTGGTGAGTCCTAAGCATTGCCAGAGGTTGCAGGGTAAATAATTATAGGATTTAACTTCAAGCATCGCTGCCTAACATTACTTCTCTGTTTAGCCTTCTTAGTTGTTACTTTCCTTTCATGTAGCTATCAAATTTTTAGTGAGTTGACAGAAATTATCCTGTGCCAAGAGATGAAGTCACAATAATTAGACCATATTTATTTGACCGTAAATACATGCAATGATATCCCTATAATCATGGAGTTATCCAAAATTATTGCCCTTATTTTCAACCATTTGTATTTTTATTTTTAATCTGTTCTGAATTACCATGTTTAGTGACACTGCTATTTAATCTTTTCTAGTATAAAACATCCCAGAAGTTATAGATTAGCAAAGTTGAATATTTTTCTTTGCAGGAATATTTTTCTCAAGCTAAACCAACATTCTCAAAAATAATGACCATTAAAAGATTTTTACATGGGCATCTGCCCAAGATAAAATTATAGACATTTAAAGATAGGATATTGTTTAAACAAATACTAATACTATTTTTTCATGGCATCAAAACCACAGTGATTCATCCATGACTGGGAAATTCAGTCCCTGCTAACTTAAAAAGACTGTGGAATGAACCTTCAGAGATAGGTCTGTAGAAACTCCTTGCCTCGCAAGGCCCCAGATTCTTTCAGGAAAGAGCCTTCTTTTTAGAAAATTCTGGTTTTAAGTTAGGTTGTAACCAATATTGTGCCACAGTTGTCTCTATGTGCATACCAAATTGACATGAATAAGAGATAGAATACTGAGTCTAAGGAGCATTTGTTTTCCTTTTATCAAGTAACACATTTAATAGGAAGCTAAAATGGATTCTTTGTTTCTTTGGCTGAGGCCCCAAAGGACAAAAGTAAAACATTTGTGCTAAATACCCTACCTCCCTAGGTGAGACACCGACTTATTTGAGGAGGGTTTACCAAGATGATGAGAAAAATCTGGTTCTTTGAACTTTGTGTAGTCAATACTAAAGAAAATAAACCCTGAATAGTCATTGGAAGGAATGATGCTGAGGCTAAAGCTCCAATACTTTGGCTACCTAATGCGAAGAGCTGGCTTATTGGAAAAGACCCTGATGCTGGGAAAGATCGAAGGCAGGAGTAGAAGGGGGTGACAAAGGGTGACATGGCTGGATGGCATCACTGACTCAAAGGACATGAGTTTGAGAAAACTCCGAGAGATGATGAAGGACACGGAAGCCTGGCCTGCTGCAGTCCATGGGGTCACAAAGAGTTGGACATGACTTAGCAATTAACTAAGTCTTCCCTGGGATTTCCCTGGTGGCTCAGATGGTAAAGCGTCTGCCTACAATGCAGTTTTTCCAGTAGTCATGTATGGATGTGAGAGTTAGATTATAAAGAAAGCTCAGTGCTGAAGAATTGATGCTTTTGAACTGTGGTGTTGGAGAAGACTCTTGAGAGTCCCTTGGACTGCAAGGAGATCTAACCAGTCCATCCTAAAGGAGATCAGTCCCGGGTGTTCATTGGAGGGACTGATGTTGAAGCTGAAACTCCAATACTTTGGTCACCTGATGCGAAGAACTGACTCATTTGAAAAGACGCTGATGCTGGGAAACATTGAGGGTGGGAGGAGAAGGGGATGACAGAAGATGAGATGGCTGGATGGCATCACTGACTCAATGGGCATGAGTTTGAGTAAACTCTGGGAGTTGGTGATGGACAGGGAGGCCTGGTGTGCTGCGGTTCATGGGGTCACAAAGAGTCAGACATGACTGAGTGACTGAACTGAACTGAACTGAATAATGCAGGAGACCCGTGTTCTATCTCTGGGTTGGGAAGATACCCTGGAGAAGGAAATGGCTACCTATTCCAGTATTCTTGCCCGGAAAATCCCATGGACAAAGGAACCTGGTAAGCTATAGTCCATGGGGTCGCAAAGAGTCGGACACAACTGAGCAACTTCACTTTCACTTACTAGCAACTGAACAACATCAACACTCTAGAGAGTGTTGGAGGACTGAGGATGAGAAATCAAGGGAAACATGCTTTGCAGTCAACTGTAGGAGTGTTGGACCCTTTCCTCATTCTTGAGGAAAAGAGAGTTCGCCCTTGTTTTGTTGCTTATGAGTGGGGCTTCAAAGACCACATGGAGACTTGATATGAGTCACCCAAAGTTTGTTAGACACAATGGAGTACCCTCGGCCTCTAGCCTGAGAATCATAAAGGCAGAAGACTGTGGGTATGGGCCTTGTATTAATAAAGCATTGAGAAGACTCCTGCACTGGCCAAACCTTAAAGAGCAACTAAGATCATGGCAAGGGTGAGTGTGTCCTGAGCACCAGGGCCCATGTGAAAGAGAGTGGACTTGGCACCATCTTCATATATCCTTTGTTCAAGAGAGTGGACCCTAACAGAGAGTCGGTATGAATGTACTTCCGGGTACCTAGGCACTGAGCAATGCACCTCTAAGTAGTCAGCTGGCAGTGTCATGGACATTGAAACTAGAAATTTCCAGCAAGATAATCTACTTGCACCCATTGGAAGAAGTGACGTGAAAGTCATTCAGTCATCCCCGACTCTTTGCGACCCTGTGGGCTGTACAGTCCTTGGGATTCTCCAAGCCAGAATACTGGAATGGGTAGCCCTTCCTTTCTCCAGGGGATCTTCCCAACCCAGGAAGGCTTATTCAATGAGTCAGTAAGACCCATTGGAGTCTTATTCAATCAATAAAAAGGATGTGGTGGATAGAAATCTACCTGTATATTATCGACTCATGTTTGTTTTTCTTTCTTGTGAGGAGGATTGAGTGGAGGCACCTACAACCTGAAGCCTTTCTTATCTTTACCACAACCATTAGCAAGTGCTCTAACATTCGTGAAGATAACAAATTATTTTGGTCTTCTGAAAGACCAAATGTCTAATGAAAACTGTAGCCAAGTAGAAATTATTCATGGTTATTTTTAGGGGAAAAAAAAAAAGAGAGAGAGAGATAATACTTAAAGAGGTGAGAGTTCTCTGCCCTGCTGCTCTTAATGAGAGATTTCTGGAAATCCCTAAAGATTTGCTATTTATGATTATCATCCAACTCTGAAACTGTAACATCAACAAGGAAAGTTCTAATTACAAATGTTGTTCTTTCTTTGATATCCACTGAACCCTCTGCAGGCTTCCTCTTTGAAGTATTTGTAGGACACTCATCTTATTTTCAAGTAAACCTCCCTGAATTTTTCTTTTTTTTCAAATTCAGTTCAGTTCATTTGTTCAGTCCACATGGTCCTCAAAGGTCTTTTATCAAATATAGGTAATATCACTACAAGAATAAATTAAAACGTAACTCCACTACCTAGGAATAGACCATACAAAATTCTCTATGTTTGATTGTTTTCATCTCCAAAGCAGCCCCTTCACACTGTTTACTTCAACTTTCATGCACACACATTTTTATGACTGGATTAATATGCCATATATGTTATGTGTATTGTAATAATCTATAGTAAGCAGCATTATACTTTACATATTATGCATAGATACTGAGATGCTGACTTAATTGACATTATGGTTGAAGTTAGGCTTCCCATCTGGCTCAGTGGTAAAGAGTTCACCTGCCAATGAAGGAGATGTAGGTTTGATATCTAGATTGGGAAGATCTCCTGGAGAAGAAAATAGCAACCCATTCCAGTATTCTTGCCTGGGAAATTCCGTGGACAGATGAGCCTTGTGGGCTACAGTCTTTGGAGTTGCAGAGTCAGATGCAATTGACGGCACACACACACACACATACACATATTTGAAGTTGCTTAGATGTCTACATATACATGTCTCTGTAGGACTTATATTTGATAATCTGTTTAATTAAACTACAATGAATATTATAGAATTATGAAGTGCTAGAGTTAGAAGGTACTTCCCTGGTGGCTCAGACGGTAAAGCATCTGCCTACAATGTGGGAGACCCAGGTTCAATCCCTGGGTTGGGAAGATCTCCTGGAGAAGAAAATGGCAACCCACTCCAGTATTCTTGCCTGGAAAATCCCATGGACGGAGAAGCCTGGTAGGCTACAGTCCATGGGGTCACAAAGAGTCGGACACGACTGAGTGACTTCAGTTTTCAGAGTTGGAAGGGAGCTTAGAGATTTACATAAATTTTTCAAATTTTCTAATTATTTGTCATCGTTTTATGTTTCTTTTTAAAAATGTATTTAAGTCCACAAACATTTAAGAGTTATGATATTTGGGATTCTGTGCTTAACAATAGTCCTATTTAGTCTAAAACATTAGACTTGGTGCTTTTAAATCCTACCGTGGCAATAGCACAAAAACCAATATTCTTGGTATTTGTCATTTTCAGCTGACAAAATAAGCAAGGAGTTGAGGGATTTTGGTCCAAAGGTCTCATTTCCATTTTCAGTTTTGTGCACTTAAGATATTTTTTCTTCAAACTACATCTACACAGTTGCAGACATAAATGGCTTCAAACTAAATGACAATCAATAGAGTTTCATCTGTTGCAACATCAAGTGGGAGTTCTATGGATTCCATGTGCATTTTCACGGGCACTTAGGAAGGATGCCAAAAATCTATTATTTTATAGTAGCTTTACTGCTGAATTCTGTATGTTTGAGCAGGTATCTTAATCTCTTTGGTACCTATTCTAGGGACAATGGCAAATTTGCACTAGAATGATTCCCAAAGACAATTGTGGATTGACAAATAATAGGAACTTTGACTTACATATGGATATATGAGCTTATATGGATACTCTACAGCCCGTCTATACCTTGAGGGTATTTTATAAGAATTGAGATGATGTGGGTACAGTGTTTAGGATAATGTCTCATTTTATAAGGGCTACAAGGGTGAATGATTTTATTTTAATTCTACATAACATATTTTTCGGGAAAATCTCTAAATCTAACTTAAAGTAACTGGCAAATAAAAAGAGAAGCTAAATATTTATGAAAAAAGCTCATTCCATTGCTTAAAGAAATTTGGTGGCTCCATTTCACTTCTCTCAACCCCTATTCAACAAACACTTTGCTCATCATTATCCCACAGTAGCCTATATTCCTCTTTCTGTTACTGCTGAGCACTGTCGTGATACTGCCAACAGTTTGGAAGTTAAAGAGAATTGCTTATGAAGTGCTGATGACCATAGCATGCTATCATCAGAGACTGGCTACAGTACATAAAAAAGAATGGATTATTTTTAAAAAGAAGGTAAGAGAAAAACTAAAAAGACTTTGGATGAACAAGAGTGTAGAAAAAAATATTGAAATAGTAGGCAAGTTTTGATGTGCTTCTGATCCATTTCAATTTTTTCCTGCATATCAGAAGCCCTACTAAATGGAAGGGACTTGAATTTTAAAGCAATATTCTAGGTTGAGGCTTCTAAATATTAAAAAAAGATCAACTCCCTGGCACTCTTGAACTCTTAAAAAACAGACTAAACAGACATGGAACAACAGACTCGTTCCAAATTGGGAAAGGAGTACATCAAGGCTGTATATTGTCACCCTGCTTATTTAACTGATACGCAAAGTGAAATGCCAGGTTGGATGAAGCACAAGCTGCAATCAAGATTGCCTGGAGAAATATCAATAACTTCAGATATGCAGATGACACTGCCCCTACGGCAGAAAGCAAAGAAGAACTGAAGAGCCTCTTGATGAAAGTGAAAGAGGAGAGGGAAAAAGTTGGCTTAAAGCTCAACATTCAGAAAACTAAGATCATGGCATGCAGTCACATCACTTCATGGCAAATAGATGGGGAAACAATGGAAACAGTGAGAGACTTTATTTTATTGGGTTCCAAAACACTGTAGATGGTGACTGCAGCCATGAAATTAAAATATGTTTGTCCCTTCGAAGAAAAGCTATCACTAACCTATTGACATCATATTAAAAAGCAGAGACATTACTTTGCCAACAAAGGTCAATCTAGTCAAAGCTATGGTTTTTCCAGTAGTCATGTTTGGATGTGAGAGTTGGACTCTAAAGAAAGCTGAGCACCAAAGAATTGATGCTTTTGAACTGTGGTGGTGGAGAAGACTCTTGAGAGTCCTTTGGACTGCAAGGAGATCAAACTAGTCCATCCTAAAGGAAGTCAGTCCTGAATATTCATTGGAAGGACTGATGCTGAAGCTGAAACTCCAATACTTTGGCCACCTGATGCGAAGAACTGACTCATTGGAAAAGATCCTGATGCTGGGAAAGATTGAAGGCAGGAGGAGAAGTGGATAGCAGAGGATGAAATGGTTGTATGGCATCACCGACTGGATGGACATGAGTTTGAGTAAACTCCGGGAGTTGGTGATGAACAGGGAAGCCTGACGTGCTGCAGTCCAAGGGGTTGCAAAGAGTTGGGCTTGACTGAGCAACTGAACTGAACTGAACGCTAGAGTGAGCAAGCAGACCATTTGTAGCAAATTCTATATTATAGCTCAAATTTCCAAATTCCTACCTCAACTATCTCCAGTTCAAATCACCCATTCTTCAGTTCTCAGTTGATAATTCTAGAATCCTGGGAAGGAAAATGCCACCTCTTCAGTTTGCATTTTTTTTAAAAATTCATTTGAAAATCATACATTCATTTTATGTTTGACCTTGATATCTCTAGCTCTGGAAAATTAAGCATTAATAAAAAAAATCCACTCTCTTCTGAACCATACATTTTTGTTTTATTTATATGCTCTTACAAAGATGCTGTATTCCAAATAGTGGCTCTTACTTTTTTTTTTCTTTCTTTAAAATGGTTTAGCAACTCCTGTAGTTTGTGGAATTTAAAAGCAATGGTTCTTGTTCAAAGTGCAGCATCTCTATTAGACACTTAACTGCTTGTAACAATTCAACTGCAGAAACGATCCCATCCCTAATGACTTTAACATGAAACAGCTTGCCTTCGCCAATACAGGACACAAGCGTTAATTGTGATGACTGGGTACACCTCACTATATTGACACTCTTCTTAGTGTGATTTATTGGGCTCTAATTGCACATTTGTGGTTTGCTAATTTCTATTTGGAATGCTGTTCTATTATTGTTCAATAGCATGATTATAATCTCATTTATTCTGCGGTAGTAACTGTATTCCTCCTTCAAAACTCTTCAGCTGGTCCAGTATTTTCTCTTACGACTCCCTGGATCTTTACAAAAGGCAACAGCAGCGTACCTTGGGAAAACTGAATGAAGCCAGCATTTGGAGTGAGTCTGGTTGGGTAGTCATGATTTTAAATTACTTACATAAAATTTAAAAATTAAATTCAATTTTCAGTTTTCTCAAGGAATTGCAAGTCAAACTTTATTGACTGTCACTTTACAATGGACAAATGATGTGACATTAACTGCTTCACGTCTTTCCTGGATGCTCTTATAGAGAAAACAATCTTGATGGGAAAATGTTTATAAAACATTAAACGGAATCTGTTCTGTAAAATTGCTTGGGCTTCAATATGAATAACTGCAAGCCAAAAGACAGGAAGAGGGAGAGTGAAATGGAGTAGAGGAGATTCAGTTCAGTTCAGTCGCTCAGTCGTGTCCGACTCTTTGCGACCCCATGAACCACAGCATGCCAGGCCTCCCTGTCCATCAGCAACTCCCGGAGTTTACTCAAACTCATGCCCATTGAGTCGGTGATGCCATCCAGCCATCTCATCCTCTGTCGTCCCCTTCTCCTCCTGCCCCCAATCCCTCCCAGCATCAGGGTCTTTTCCAATGAGTCAACTCTTCACATGAGGTGGCCAAAGTACTGGAGTTTCAGCTTCAGCATCAGTCCTTCCAATGAACACCCAGGACTGATCTCCTTTAGGATGGACTGGTTGGATCTCCTTGCAGTCCAAGGGACTCTCAAGAGTCTTCTCCACCACCATAGTTCAAAAGCGTCAATTTTTCGGCACTCAGCTTTCTTCACAGTCCAACTCTCACATCCATACATGACCACTGGAAAAACCAGAGCCTTGACCAGATGGACCTTTGTTGGCAAAGTAATGTCTCTGCTTTTTAATATGCTATCTAGGTTGGGCGTAACTTTCCTTCCAAGGAGTAAGCGTCTTTTAATTTCATGGCTGCAGTCACCATCCACAGTGATTTTGGAGCCCAAAAAAATAAGGTCTGACACTGTTTCCACTGTCTCCCCATCTATTTCCCATGAGGTAATGGGACCAGATGCCATGATCTTAGTTTTCTGAATGTTAAGCTTTAAGCCAACTTTTTCACTCTCCTCTTCACTTTCTGCCATAAGGGTGGTAACATCTTCATATCTGAGGTTACTGATATTTTTCCTGGCAATCTTGATTCCAGCTTGTGCTTCCTCCAGCCCAGCGTTTCTCATGATGTACTCTGCATATCAGTTAAATAAGCAGGGTGACAATATACAACGTTGATGTACTCTGTACTCCTTTTCCTATTTGGAACCAGTCTTATTTTCCTATTTGGAAAATTCTGAAGGAGATGGGAATACCAGACCACCTGACCTGCCTCTTGAGAAACCTGTATGCAGGTCAGGAAGCAACAGTTAGAACTGGACATGGAACAACAGACTGGTTCCAAATTCAAAAAGGAGTACGTCAAGGCAATATATTGTCACCCTGCTTATTTAATTTATATGCAGAGGAGATTAGAGAGAAGGAAATTTGTGCTACAGGGCAAAAGACTGTGGCAAGGCTTAAGAGTAGAACCAAGTCCATGGTCTTAATGTAGTTCTTTATGTTTATGTGTGTTGCTATCAAGTCTAATTAATCCCTCCCCAAGGGTGAGTAAAAACCAGAAAAACAGTTTTAGAAACTGGACACAAATACATCAGCTGATGCCAAATCACTTTGTTTCCTAAAAGCATTCTTGACCTCAACTTACACTAAAAGAATAGAGTTTAAATTTGATGGTTTAGAATAGAGAGAGAGGATTTGTTAAGCAGGGGGAAATAAATTTTATACAGCATTTTTGAGTTTATAAAGTAGAAGAGTTTATAATGTGACAAGAGAAAGATCTAAAACAATGCATGTGGTGATTGGCCTTTGGAGGAAAGATAAGAAAGAGGAAAGAAACCAAAGCAGAGGGACATATTGCTATGAACTCAGATTCCTTTTTTTTTTTTCGTTAAGTTTTATAGTTGCTTTACAAGTTTGCGTTAGCTTATCCTGTGCAGCAAGATAAAGCAGGCAGAGATATACACACATCCTCCCTGCTGGGCATCCTTCCCCTCAGATCACCGTGGTGCATTAAGTAGAGTTCTCACTATGTTCCCATTAGTTATCTCTTACCTATTTTAAGGGCTTCCCTGGTGGCTTAGCTGGTAAAGAGTCCGCCTGCCAGTGCAGGAGATGCAAGTGACATGGGTTCAATCCTTTGGTCAGAAAGATACTGTGGAAAAGGAAATGGCAACTCACTCCAGTATTCTTGCCTGGGAAATTCCACCGACAGAGGAATCTGGCAGGCTGCAACCTATAGGGTCACAAGGAGCCGGACATGACTGAACACGCAAGCATCTATTTTATACATGGTATCAACGTATACACTAGTGAACATAGATTCTTTATTTTTTTCTCTGACTCTCTAAAACCTTTCCTCAGTTTGAATTTTGTGTAACCAACACACTCTCAGGGCCTATGCCCTGGAGTCAAATGATTAGGATGGTGAATTCTTTCCCTGATCCAGATTCCTGAGATGCAACCACTTAAGACCCAACCCCATTTCATGTTACTAAGTTTTTCCCCCAGTGGATTATCTCCACTCTTCAAGTCATTTGTTCAAATGTAAGAACATTTCATCTATCTTCAGTTACACTGGTTTGCTGGTTTCATTTCTGCTTCAGGCTCTAAAATGTCAGAAGTTCAGGATCCCATATAGTTTCTCACAAAAGTACTTAGGGCGATGCCAGACACAAGAGCCCATTTCTAGCATCAGTCTAAGGCCACAACAGTTTCCTTAGAAAGCTAGCAGAATCTCCACATGAGGCAAGATGCATGTCCTCAAGGAAGAGTGAGCTTACCGCTTTTACAATGTGTTAGAGCTGGTATGGCTCAGAGCAGAAGCCTCCCTATAAACTGAAAATGGGCCTTGTTTACTGGCTGCCAAGAGGATGCCAGATGTGAAGACTGAGATCGGGGGCTTTCTGTTTGGGATGGACAAGTTGGAGCAATGGTGAACACTAATGCTTTGCCTTTATATAACACTTCCTCTTTCAAAATGTTTTCACAACGATTGTGGTCTCATCATTCATCAGGCCTGAGAAAGACACTCATACAGAAGAGAGGAGTTCTTAGAAATGTCCCTATTTTGTCTTGCTAGGTCTGTTACTCCTAATAGTTAATACTTATCAAGGGCCTACTAGATTCCAGGCGGGCTTTCCTCATGGTTCGGTGGTAAAAGAAGCTGCTTGCAATGCTGGAGACCCGGGTTCAGTCTCTGGGCTTAGAAGATCCCCTGGAGAAGGAAATGGCAACCCACCCCAGTATTCTTGCCTGGGAAATCCCATGGGCAGAGGTGCCCAGAGGGCTACAGTCCATAGAGTTGCAAGAGTCAAATATGATGTAGCAGCTAAAGTATCCCCACTAGATTCCAAGAATTGCATTAAGACACCCCAAGAATTTTCTCATTAATTTGTATGTTAATCCCAGGAGACCAAATAATAGTCCTTCCTCTAATGGGAGAGTCTAATGCAGTGTTTAGAAGACATAATGAGGACTCAGTCAATATTTCAATGCATGGATAAATACTTTCCATCATCACCTTTACTTTAATTTGATTTATAAATAAAATTTGAGGCTTGGACAGGTTAAGTAATTTACCCAAATTTACTCAAGTATTCAACAGGCTATCCTGAAATTGAAATGAACATGAGTCCATTGGACTCCAACAACACTTTTCTTAGCCATAAAGATTTTACCTAAAGATTATGAAATTTGGTGACAAAGGTTAGGCCAGCACCCACACACATTGGCACCCATCTTCCTGCTTCTCTCCATATCTTGCCACAAATGAGTGAACATCAGATTCGTTCTGATCAGTATCAGATCACAAAGCAATATCAGAAACCCTGCCTTGTAGCTCTCAGAACAAAGGTTTTTCCTTTTTCTTTCCTTTTCCAGTAATAAAAAATTTTCAAAAACTCATTGATAACTTGGAGAGTAGAAGAATGCTGGTATAGAAGTGGACATTTTGCATTAAATTCAAAGAGCTTTGAATGGTTAAAGATAAAGTTGTTTTATTCTTCAGTACATGAAATAACACCAAGTGCTTCCTGATGAAGCCTTTCTTTTCCTGGCTTATATATGAGGATCATTGTTACTTTTTTTTATAAGTCTTTGGGATTCAGAGACAGGTTAAGGGCAAGTAGCTGGATAATCCACTGATACTAGTCTGTAAGGAGCTCCAAAATATCATCAGTGTAAATCAGAAACATGATCCAGTTAATTTAGATTTCCAACTGCAACCCCTTCTGATTGATAAAACATCGGTCCTGCTTCAACTCATCAGATACAGTCCTTTAATAAAAATTACGTTTAAACTTCAAATCCAATTTATTTGTATTGAGAAGATTTTTTCTGATGATTCTACATGTTTTGCCTGGTACAGACCTACAACCTCCACTTTGATATAGTTAGCTAACTGCTTCCTGAATTTGGTAGTCAGAGTGGCTGAAATTCTAAACCCAAGTAAGACACATCACAGTACTGACTACTGGGAACAAGTGACATATTTCCTTACATAGATTTTAAAGTCTTAAATGGAAACAAGGTTTTTATTTCAAAATATCACATAAAACCATTCAGCAAATTGACATTCCTGGTGTGCTACATGTCTGGTATCGCATGCTAGACATTTGGGAGACTTTGGTGAAAAAATAATTATATATTTTATCTGAGGATCAGTTTCATCGGCTGAATGTGCGTTGAAGCAACATATGAGAGTCATTTAGACAAAAGGCGGTTAAGTCATTTATCTTTTCAGGTCAACTGTATTTTTTAATTTAGTCCTGTTTCACTTATAAACAATATTTTCAAGCATTCAGAACATGTTGAATTCTTAAGTAAATCTTTTTACTTAAGAAGAGTGTGATAAAGTGATATATTTCAAAGCCTGTAACATAATCTGAGCAAGGCTGGGGACAGCTAGAGACTAGAGGATTCACTCATCCAAGAAGGACTGTACAGAGGAACTGAGGCTTACTAACTGGAAGATATTTCAGAAGAGTCTATGGAGGAGAAGTATATTAGTTTCCTATCACTGCTGCAACAACTTATCACAAACTTAGTGGCTTAAAAGAGCACAGATTTATTATGCTGTAGTTCTAGGGATCAGAAGTCCAAAAGCAGTCTCACTGGGCTAACATCAGGGTATCAGTAGGTCTGGTTCCTTTTAGAGGCTCTAAGGGGAGAAATGCATTTCCTTGTATTTCCAGGTGATAGAAGCTGCCTGAATTTCTTGGCTTGTGGCTCCTTCCTCTCATCACTCCAACATCTTACTTCTGGCATCATACA
Organism: Cervus canadensis; assembly: GCF_019320065.1. Taxonomy (NCBI): domain Eukaryota; kingdom Metazoa; phylum Chordata; class Mammalia; order Artiodactyla; family Cervidae; genus Cervus; species Cervus canadensis. Next base: position 92,357,999 of record NC_057391.1, on the reverse strand, counting down.
TCCTACTTCTGACTCTGATGCTCTTGCCTCCCTCTAACCAGGACCCTTGTGTATACATCACTCCCTTCTGGAAAATCCAGATTAATATCCCCTTCTCAAGATCCTTAGTCACATCTGGAAAGTCCCTTTCCCCAGAGAATGTCACATAGTCCCCATTTCCAAGGCTCGGGATGCGGACATCTTTGAGGACCATTATTCAGTCTGCCATCAGTGTATTTGTGATAGGGCTGCTGGTAACAAGAGATGAAGCAGAAGGAAGAGACTATGGAAAGGAGAACACATTAATTAAACATATCAGAAAAGGGAAGAAAGGTCGGAGTTATTAAAATAGGAATCTTAGTGATGGAGGGGCTTCCTTGGTAGCTCAGCTGGTAAAAATCCTCCTGCAGTGCAGGAGACCCTGATTCGGTTCCTGGGTCAGGAAGATCCCCTGGAGACAGGATAGGGTACTCACTCCAGTATTCTGGCCTGGAGAATTCCATGGACTCTATAGTTCGTGGAGTCCCAAAGAGCTGGACACGACTGAGCGACTTTCACTTTCACATAGTGATGGAAAGAAGGGTGTGCTCAAGTGACATATTCCAAAGCCTGTCACGTAATTTGGGGAAGGCTGGGGAAAACCAGGGACTGGAGGATTCGCTTCTCCAAGAAGCACTGTGCAGGAAGGACAGGCCAACTGCAAATGAGCAAATGCGATGGCCATTGTACTCATAGAGAGAAGGGGAATGCATTTATGCTGTGAACTATAGAATATCCAAGGCTGCAGGGCATGGATTTAGAAAAAGATCATTCCTACTAGTAGTTTAATAACAGGAGAAAATGTTATCGCCATTAGTGCTCTGCTTGGGTCCTGGGAAAATTGGATCATGCTGTTGGATATCTCTATATACTTAACCTCAGTGGTCACCTCCTGAACGTCAAACGAGAAAATACATGTGACATTATAGCCTCGTGCTTGACCTATGGCTAGTGTCCTTTATGGAATAAACGTCCGTGTCACCCCCTCAACTCATGGATCGAAGTCCTAACCCCAGTGTCATGGCCTCTGGAGATGGGGACTTCGAGACATAGATAGGTTCAGATGAAGGTGGGTCTCTCGTAACAGGATTCCTATTTATAAAAGAAGTGAAAGAGAAACCAGAGCTTTCTCTTCATCCTGTGAGGAAACAGTCACGAGGCAGCTGTCTACAAGTCGGGAAAAGAGTTTTCACCGGGAACCAAATCAACACATACCTTGACCTTGACCTTCTCAGCCTCCAGGACTATGAATGAGTTCCTCCAGAAATAAATGTCTGCCATTAAAGTTATCCCTTCTGCGGTATCCCAAACTGACTAAGACAGTGTGCAGTAGATAGAAGATATAGTAAAAGAACCCCAAGATCACTGTGGGCACTTCTCTGCAAACCAGAGCCAGGCCGTGGCCAGGGTCTGTTTACTCTCCTGGGGTCCAGGGTAGCTCCCAAGTCATCAACTTCTAAAACTCCACTCTTCATGCAAAGCACGGCCCAGGATCTCCCCAAAGGCCCCTACAGACAGAACCTTTTGGTTTATACTTCATAGTTCCATCTTTTCCATTAAAGATCTGAACTCCTGACCAAGGGACACTTCCTTACTGAGGAAAAGGGAAGAGAGTAATCAAAGCATTCATTCTTCTTGATTCTAAAGCGAGGTAATTATTTAATCTATGTTATTACCTCTACCGTCCATTCTTCTCTCTGGAAATAGAAAGAAAAGGAGGAAGGAGCTTGACAACAAGATAGAAGTCCTACCAGCAAAGTACAGGAAATGCACTCATGCTATGGCCACAGCCCATCACTTCACGGCAAACAGATGGGGAAACAGTAGCCGACTTTATTTTTTTGGCCTCCAAAATCACTGCAGATGGTGATTGCAGCCATGAAATTAAAAGACGCTTACTCCTTGGAAGGAAAGTTACGGCCAACCTAGATAGCATATTAAAAAGCAGAGACATTACTTTGTCAACAAAGGTCCATCTAGTCAAGGCTATGGTTTTTCCAGTAGTCATGTATGGATGTGAGAGTTGGACTATAAAGAAAGCTGAGCGCCAAAGAATTGAGGCTTTTGGACTGTGATGTTGGAGAAGACTTCTGAGAGTCCCTTAGACTGCAAGGAGATCCAACCAGTCCATCCTAGAGGAGATTAGTCCTGAGCACTCATTGGAAGGACTGATGCTGAAGCTGAAACTCCAATACTTTGGCCACCTGATGCGAAGAGCTGACTCATTTGAAAAGACTTTGATGCTGGGAAAGACTGAGGGCAGGAGGAGAAGGGAACGACAGAGGATGAGATGGTTGGATGGCATCGCTGACTCAATGGACATGGGTTTGGGTGAACTCTGGGAGTTGGTGATGGACAGGGAGGCCTGGTGTGCCGAGGTCCCTGGGGTCTCACAAAGAGTCAGACACGACTGAGTGACTGAACTGAACTGAACTCCTGCTGCTGCCTGAAATAGTGAAGAAATCATGGGAACTGGATGATGACAAAGCTGGATTTAAACCCAGGTCCAGGTGTTATTGAGCTATAGACTATTTAGACCTTTTTTTTTTTTTTTTTCTGCCAGACCTTTACTTACTTTAAGTATGCAACAGCAATAATAACCATCTCAGCTGAATGTTTGTGAAACTAAAGAAGATACTATGGTGAAAATACAAGATTTCACAGGTGGCCCAGTAGTAAAGAATTCAGCTGTCAATGCTGAAGATTGTCAATTGCAGAAGATGCAAGAGATGCACCTTTTCTGGCCAGGAAGAGCCCCCGGAGAAGGGAATGGTAACCCACCACAGTATTCTTGCCAGGAAAATCCCATGGATAGAGGAGCCTGATGGGCTATGGTCCATGGGGTCACAGAGTCAGACATGACTGAGCACACACAGTGAAAGCATTCTGGATAATACCTAGGAATAAATAGCAAGCTTATAATAGCCCATGGGGTCATGAAGAATCAGACACTACTGGGCCACTGAACAACAACAAAAAATAATAGAAAATGTGAGCTCCCTTTCTCTTTCCTGGCCTCAGTCCACCCACCCCCCCATCACCTACCACCACCCTCTTTGTGCCAGACTCATAAACTCTTGGGTGGATATTCATGCTTGAATCTCCCTGAGCATGGGATGGGTGGTCATAGACTTCTATTCGACAGTAAGAAGCAATAATAGTGAGACATGAAATTCTGACAAAACACATTAAAGGGTTTGAACTTATCAAAAAGTCAACTGAGAGCAATAAGTAGGTTTTAAGTAGGGAACTGATGGGATCACATGGGCACTTAAAAATCAGACCTCGCATTTATGTGGAAGCCAGAGAGGTTTAGCTAGGTTTAGCAAGGCAGATGGGGAACCCAGGTAGGGTGCTGTTTTAATAACAGAGACTAGGATTCTGGGAGCCTGAACAAGGATATTGGCAGTGAAATTGAGAGAGAATAGACATTCAGAGATATGCAGAGGGTAAAACAAATGCAAACAGACACTTGAGCAGTTTTAGAGAGATTAATGAACGGTGACTTCCAGGTTCATGGTTTGGGTAGTTCTGTAGATTCCTGGTCGTGTTGACTGATGCAGGGAGCACAGAAGAGTAGAGAAGGAAAGAAGAGGAAGAGAATGGCTAAAGTTCTGAGCATGAGGGTTTTGAGAAGTCTGCATGAGAACCATGCAGACAAGTTTATCTAAAAGGAGAAGAGCAGACTGTTCCCATTATTTTTTTTTTATTTTTATTTTTTATTAGTTGGAGGCTAATTACTTTACAACATTTCAATGGGTTTTGTCATACATTGACATGAATCAGCCATGGGGTTACATGTATTCCCCATCCCGATCCCCCCTCCCACCTCCCTCTCCGCCCGATTCCTCTGGGTCTTCCCAGTGCACCAGGCTCGAGCACTTGTCTCATGCATCCTACCTGGGCTGGTGATCTGTTTCACCATAGATAGTATACATGCTGTTCTTTCGAAACATCCCACCCTCACCTTCTCCCACAGAGTTCAAAAGTCTGTTCTGTACTTCTGTGTCTCTTTTTCTGTTTTGCATATAGGGTTGTCGTTACCATATTTCTAAATTCCATATATATGTGTTAGTATGCTGTAATGTTCTTTATCTTTCTGGCTTACTTCACTCTGTATAATGGGCTCCAGCTTCATCCATCTCATTAGGACTGGTTCAAATGAATTCTTTTTAATGGCTGAGTAATATTCCTTGGTGTATATGTACCACAGCTTCCTTATCCATTCATCTGCTGATGGGCATCTAGGTTGCTTCCATGTCCTGGCTATTATAAACAGTGCTGTGATGAACATTGGGGTGCACGTGTCTCTTTCAGATCTGGTTTCCTCAGTGTGTATGCCCAGAAGTGGTATTGCTGGGTCATATGGCAGTTCTATTTCCAGTTTTTTTAAGAAATCTCCACACTGTTTTCCATAGTGGCTGTACTAGTTTGCATTCCCACCAACAGTCTAAGAGGGTTCCCTTTTCTCCACACCCTCTCCAGCATTTATTGCTTGTAGACTTTTGGATAGCAGCCATCCTGACTGGCGTGTAATGGTACCTCATTGTGGTTTTGATTTGCATTTCTCTGATAATGAGTGATGTTGAGCATCTTTTCATGTGTTTGTTAGCCATCTGTATGTCTGCTTTGGAGAAATGTCTGTTTAGTTCTTTGGCCCATTTTTTGTTTAGGTCATTTATTTTTCTGGAATTGAGCTTTAGGAGTTGCTTGTATATTTTTGAGATTAATCCTTTGTCTGTTTCTTCATTTGCTATTATTTTCTCCCAATCTGAGGGCTGTCTTTTCACCTTATAGTTTCCTTTGTAGTGCAAAAGCTTTTAACTTTCATTAGGTCCCATTTGTTTAGTTTTGCTTTTATTTCCAATATTCTGGGAGGTGGGTCATAGAGGATCTTGCTGTGGTTTATGTTGAAGAGTGTTTTGCCTATGTTCTCCTCTAGGAGTTTTATAGTTTCTGGTCTTACATTTAGATCTTTAATCCATTTTGAGTTTATTTTTGTGTATGGTGTTAGAAAGTGTTCTAGTTTCATTCTTTTACAAGTGGTTGACCAGTTTTCCCAGCACCACTTGTTAAAGAGGTTGTCTTTTTTCCATTGTATATCCTTGCCTCCTTTGTCAAAGATAAGGTGTCCATAGGTTCGTGGATTTATCTCTGGGCTTTCTATTCTGTTCCATTGATCTATATTTCTGTCTTTGTGCCAGTACCATACTGTCTTGATGACTGTGGCTTTGTAGTAGAGTCTGAAGTCAGGCAGGTTGATTCCTCCAGTTCCATTCTTCTTTCCCAAGATTACTTTGGCTATTCGAGGTTTTTTGTATTTCCATACAAATTGTGAAATTCTTTGGTCTAGTTCTGTGAAAAATACCGTTGGTAGCTTGATAGGGATTGCATTGCATCTATAGACTGCTTTGGGTATTATAGCCATTTTGACAATATTGATTCTTCCAATCCATGAACACGGTATGTTTCTCCATCTGTTTGTGTCCTCTTTGATTTCTTTCATCAGTGTTTTATAGTTTTCTGTGTATAGGTCTTTTGTTTCTTTAGGTAGATATACTCCTAAGTATCTTATTCTTTTTTGTTGCAATGGTGAATGGTATTGTTTCCTTAATTTCTCTTTCTGTTTTTTCATTGTTAGTATATAGGAATGCAAGGGATTTCTGTGTGTTAATTTTATATCTTGCAACTTTACTATATTCATTGATTAGCTCTAGTAATTTTCTGGAAGAGTCTTTAGGGTTTTCTGTGTAGAGGATCATGTCATCTGCAAACAACGAGAGTTTCACTTCTTCTTTTCCTATCAGGATTCCTTTTACTTCTTTTTCTGCTCTGATTACTGTGGCCAAAACTTCCAACACTATGTTGAATAGTAGTGGTGAGAGTGGGCACCCTTGTCTTGTTCCTAATTTCAGGGGAAATGCTTTCAATTTTTCACCATTGAGGGTGATGCTTGCTGTGGGTTTGTCATATGTAGCTTTTATTATGTTGAGGTATGTTCCTTCGATTCCTGCTTTCTGGAGAGTTTTAATCATAAATGAGTGTTGAATTTTGTCAAAGGCTTTCTCTGCATCTATTGAGATAATCATATGATTTTTATCTTTCAATTTGTTAATGTGGTGTATTACATTGATTGATTTGCGGATATTAAAGAATCCTTGCATTCCTGGGATAAAGCCCACTTTGTCATGATGTATGATTTTTTTAATATGTTGTTGGATTCTGTTTGCTAGAATTTTGTTAAGGATTTTTGCATTTATGTTCATCAGTGATATTGGCCTGTAGTTTTCTTTTTTTGTGGCATCTTTGTCTGGTTTTGGAATTAGGGTGATGGTGGCCTCATAGAATGAGTTTGGAAGTTTACCTTCATCTGCAATTTTCTGGAAGAGTTTGAGTAAGATGGGTGTTAGCTCTTCTCTAAATTTTTGGTAGAATTCAGCTGTGAAGCCATCTGGTCCTGGGCTTTTGTTTGCTGGAAGATTTTTGATTACAGTTTCGATTTCCTTGCTTGTGATGGGTCTGTTAAGATCTTCTATTTCTTCCTGGTTCAGTTTTGGAAAGTTATACTTTTCTAAGAATTTGTCCATTTCATCCAAGTTGTCCATTTTATTGGCATAGAGCTGCTGGTAGTAGTCTCTTATGATCCTTTGTATTTCAGTGTTGTCTGTTGTGATCTCTCCATTTTCATTTCTAATTTTGTTAATTTGGTTCTTCTCTCTTTGTTTCTTAATGAGTCTTGCTAATGGTTTGTCAATTTTGTTTATTTCTTCAAAAAACCAGCTTTTAGCTTTGTTGATTTTTTCTATGGTCTCTTCAGTTTCTTTTGCATTTATTTCTGCCCTAATTTTTAAGATTTCTTTCCTTCTGCTAACTCTGGGGTTCTTCATTTCTTCCTTCTCTAATTGCTTTAGGTGTAGAGTTAGGTTATTTATTTGGCTTTTTTCTTGTTTCTTGATGTAAGCCTGTAATGCTATGAACCTTCCCCTTAGCACTGCTTTTACAGTGTCCCATAGGTTTTGGGTTGTTGTGTTTTCATTTTCATTCATTTCTATACATATTTTGATTTCTTTTTTTTGATTTCTTCTATGATTTGTTGGTTATTCAGAAGCATGTTATTTAGCCTCCATATGTTTGAATTTTCAACAATTTTTTTCCTGTAATTGAGATCTAATCTTACTGCACTGTGGTCAGAAAAGAAGACTGGAATGATTTCAATTTTTTTGAATTTTCCAAGACCAGATTTATGGCCTAGGATGTGATCTATTCTGGAGAATGTTCCGTGTGCACTTGAGAAAAAGGTGAAGTTGATTGTTTTGGGGTGAAATGTCCTATAGATATCAATTAGGTCTAGCTGGTCCATTGTGTCATTTAAGGTTTGTGTTTCCTTGTTAATTTTCTGTTTAGTTGATCTATCCATAGTTGTGAGTGGGGTATTAAAGTCTCCCACTATTATTGTGTTACTATTAATTTCCTCTTTCATACTCGTTAGCGTTTGCCGTACATATTGCGGTGCTCTTATGTTGGATGCATATAGATTTATAATTGTTACATCTTCTTCTTGGTTTGATCCTTTGATCATTATGTAGTGTCCTTCTTTGTCTCTTTTCACATCCTTTATTTGAAAGTCTATTTTATCTGATATGAGTATTGCGACTCCTGCTTTCTCTTGGTCTCCGTTTGCGTGAAATATTTTTTTCCAGCCCTTCACTTTTAGTCTGTATGTGTCTCTTGTTTTGAGGTGGGTCTCTTGCAGACAGCATATATAGGGGTCTTGTTTTTGTATCCATTCAGCCAATCTTTGTCTTTTGGTTGGGGCATTCAACCCATTTACATTTAAGGTAATTATTGATAGGTGTGGTCCCGTTGCCATTTACTTTGTTGTTTTGGGTTCACGTTTATACAACCTTTCTGCATTTCCTGTCTAGAGAAGATCATTTAGCATTTGTTGAAGAGCTGGTTTGGTGGTGCTGAATTCTCATAGCTTTTGCTTGTCTGTAAAGTTTTTGAATTCTCCTTCATATCTGAATGAGATCCTTGCTGGGTACAGTAATCTAGGTTGTAGGTTATTCTCTTTCATTACTTTCAGTATGTCCTGCCATTCCCTTCTGGCCTGGAGGGTTTCTATTGATAGATCAGCTGTTATCCTTATGGGAATCCCTTTGTGTGTTATTTGTTGTTTCTCCCTTGCTGCTTTTAATATTTGTTCTTTGTGTTTGATCTTTGTTAATTTGATTAATATGTGTCTTGGGGTGTTTCGCCTTGGGTTTATCCTGTTTGGGACTCTCTGGGTTTCTTGGATTTGGGTGGCTATTTCCTTCCCCATTTTAGGGAAGTTTTCAGCTATTATCTCCTCGAGTATTTTCTCATGGCCTTTCTTTTTGTCTTCTTCTTCTGGAACTCCTATGATTCGAATGTTGGGGCGTTTCACAGTGTCCCAGAGGTCCCTGAGGTTGTCCTCATTTCTTTTGATCCTTTTTTCTTTTTTCCTCTCTGCTTCATTTATTTCCACCATTTTATCTTCTACCTCACTTATCCTATCTTCTGTCTCCGTTATTCTACTCTTGGTTCCCTCCAGAGTGTTTTTGATCTCATTCATTGCATTATTCATTTTTAATTGACTCTTTTTTATTTCTTCTAGGTCTTTATTAAACATTTCTTGCATCTTTTCAATCTTTGTCTCCAGGCTATTTATCTGTAACTCCATTTTGTTTTCAAGATTTTGGATCATTTTTATTATCATTATTCTAAATTCTTTTTCAGGTAGATTCCCTATCTCCTCCTCTTTTGTTTGACTTGGTGGCATTTTTCATGTTCCTTTACCTGTTGGGTATTTCTTTGCCTTTTCATCTTGTTTAGATTGCTGTGTCTGGACTGGGCTTTCTGTATTCTGGAGGTCTGTGGTTCCTTTTTATTGTGGAGGTTTTACCCAGTGGGTGGGGTTGGATGATTGGCTTGTCAAGGTTTCCTGGTTAGGGAAGCTTGCGTTGGTGTTCTGGTGTGTGGAACTTGATTTCTTCTCTCTGGAGAGCAATGGAGTGCCCAGTAATGAGTTTTGAGATGGGTCTATGTGTTAGGTGTGACCTTGGGCAGCCTGTATGTTGACGTTTAGGGCTATGTTCCTGCGTTGCTGGAGAATTTGCGTGGTATGTCTTGCTCTAAATCTTATTGGCTCTTGGGTGGTGGTTGGTTTCAGTGTAGGTATGGAGGCTTTTGGACGGTCTCTTATTACTTAAAGCTCCATGTAGTCAGGAGTTTTCTGGTGTTCTCAGGTTTTGGGCTTAAGTCTCCTGCCTCTGGATTTCAGTTTTATTCTTCCTGTAGTCTCAGGACTTCTCCAACTATACAGCCCTGATAAGAAAACTTCTAGGTTAATGGCAAAAAGATTCTCCCCCGTTAGGGACACCCAGAGAGCTTCACAGAGTTACATGAAGAAGAGGAGAAGGAGGAGGGAGATAGAGATGAGCAGGAGGAGAAAAGGGGGGACTCAAGAGGAGAGAGACAGATCTACACAGTTGTCTGTTCCCAGAGTATTCTCTGTAGCCCAGACACTCACAGAGATTCACAGAATTGGATTGGGAAGAGAAGGGGAAAGGAGGAATAGAGGTGTTCTGAGGTAGAAAATGGAGATTCAAGATTGGGAGAGAGTAATCAACACTCTCCTGAATAAAAATGGGAACTGAATATTGGATTCTTAAATGTTCACAGTTTATATCATATACTGAAAAACAAAAATTAAAAATCTAGAGTAGAGGTTAGACTCTTAAAAATACAATATTAAAAACAAAAACCAAAACACACACAAAAAATTTTAGAAATATATATGAAGTTTGCTTTAAAAATAGGGCTTCTCTTCTTCTTTTTTTTTTTTTGTAAGGTTATAGTGTATTGAAAATGAAAATTAAGGAGTAGTAGAGAAGTACTAGAGGACTTTAAAAGAAATAAGAGAAAAAGAAATATAGAAAATAGAAGAGAAAAAGGAAAAGGAAAAAAAAGAAGAAAAAAAAAGAAAGAAAAAAAAATTTCCCTAATTAAAAAAATCATAAAAATCTATGAAAATTAAAGTTAAGGAGTAATGGGGGAGTAATAGGGAATTTTAAAGGAAAATAAAAGAGAAAAAATAAAAAAGAAAAATTAAAAAAAAAATTTTTTTTCTTACTTAAAAAAAAAAAAAAAGTGAAAATATATCTAGGAATTTCTCTGGAGCTGTTGCGGTCAGTGTGGGTTCGGCTCAGTTTCAGATAGCTCCTCGTTCCAGCTTACACTTCTCGATATCTACAGGCCCCTTCTGGTGTAATCGGTGTTTCCTAGAGGGATTTTAATCTGTTGCACCAGTCCCTTCTGAAACAGTTCCCTTTGTTTATTTGGCTTCTGTTTGCCAGTTTCTTCAGAGCCTCATTTCCGTCCTGACACAGGCGGGCGGAGGTGGACTCTTATTCAGGTAGCTAGTTCCCTCGCTCTGCGGGGATAGGCTGGCGCTGCCGGGAGGGGCTGGCGCTGCCGGGAGGGGCTGATGCTGCTTTCTCCGTCTGCGCTGCTCAGGCTCCCGGCTGTTCTATATGGAGCGCGCCCCGCGCTGCGCTAGGTTCCAGCCCTCGGGTGTTACACAAAAGCGGGGAACAGAAAGCTGCGCCTGCTCCCTGTGCCTTCCCCGTCAGAGCGGTCCAGGCAGCCAGGGGCTTGAGGGGCGCACTCTCCCCGGGTGTGGCGCGCCCACTCCCTTCCGCGGACCCAGTCTCAGTTTCCTCTGGCGCCAGTCGGGCGCGCGCGCCTTCCGCCCTCCGCGTCCCCAGCCCCAGTCCCCGCCCGCGCCGGTCGGGTGCCTGCGCCCTGTGTCTCGCCGCGACCTTCCCCTCCCCCCTGCCTCCTGCCTCCGGCGGGTATGAGCCGGTCCACAGCCTGCGAGCTCTTCTCTGGACTTTCTCGGTCCCTTTGTTCTGCGAACGGCCGGCAGTGTGTTCAGGCCGGTTAATTTTCTCTCTCTCTTTTGCTCTCCCACAGTTCAAGTTGGCAACTCACAAAAGCTCCCTCCGATTGTCCTCAGGGCACTCAGGCCCAGACCCTACCCCAAGCAATGCCGCCTGCTCCTCTCTGTTCCGCCCCCACTTGCTGGTGGCAGATGCGGGTGTCTGGGCTACTTTTCTGCTGGGAGTTGCTTTTAGCTCGTAATCTGTGGGTTTTATTTATTGTTTCCCTCCCAGTCAGGTTGCCCTCCGAGATTCAAACACTTCCCCCAGGCCCGCCAGTGTGAGGGTTTCCCGGTGTCTGGAAACGTCCTCTATTAAGACTCCCTTCCCGGGACAGATCTCAGTCCTTAGCTCTTTTGTCTCACTTTTTATCTTTTATATTTTGTCCTACCTCCTTTCGAAGACAATGGGCTGCTTTTCTGGGCAGCTGATGACCTCAGCTAGCAATCAGAAGTTGTTTTGTGAAGTTTGCTTTGCGTTCAGTTATTCTTTTGATGAATTTGTAGGAGAGAAAGTGGTCTCCCCGTCCTACTCCTCCGCCATCTTGGCTCCTCGTCTGTTCCCATTATTTACAAGGCATGTCAATCTCAATAAGACCAAAGATGACTTGGCTTTCAAGATACAATGGGAACAGACATCTAGCTCACAACAGACCTTCCAGTCAGCCCTTCATGTCTGAAGAAACAAAAAAGCCATGTAAGTTAAAACAGTTTCTTAAACTTATCCTTTAAGGAAAAGAAAATGGGTGTACTGACCTAAGAATAAGTGCTTCTCAGGTGTCAGTTCAGTTCAGTCTCTCAGTCATGTCTGACTGTTTGTGACCCCATGGACGGCAGCACGCCAGGCCTCCCTGTCCATCACCAACTCCTGGAGTTTACTCAAACTCATGTCCATCAAGTCAGTGATGCCATCCAACCATCTCATCCTCTGTCGTGCCCTTCTCCTCCTGCCTTTAATCTTTCCCAGCATCAGGGTTTTTTCAAATGAGTCAGTTCTTTCCATCAGGTAGCCAAAGTATTGAAGTTTCAGCTTCAGCATCAGTCCTTCCAATGAATATTCAGGACTGATTTCCTTTAGGATGGACTGGTTGGATCTCCTTGCTGTCCAAGGGACTCTCAAGAGTCTTCTCCAACACCACAGTTCAAAAGTATCAATTCTTCAGCACTCAGCTTTCTTTAGAGTACAACTCTCACATCCATACATGAGCACTGGAAAAACCTTAGCTCTGACTAGATGGACATTTGTCTGCAAAGTAATCTCTCTGCTTTTTAACTTTTTTTTCATTTATTTTTATTAGTTGGAGGCTAATTACTTTACAATATTGTAGTGGGTTTTGTCATACATTGACACGAATCAGCCATGGAATTACATGTATTCCCCATCCCACCTCCCTCCCTACCTCTCTCTATCTCTCTGCTTTTTAATATGCTGTCTAGGTTAGTCATAGCTTTTCTTCCAAGGAGCAAGCATCTTTCATTTCATGGCTGCAGTCACCATCTGCAGTGATTTTGGAGTCCAAGAAAGTAAAGTCTATTACTGTTTTCATTGTTTGCCCATTTACTTTCCATGAAGTGATGGCACTGGATGCCATGATCTTAGTTTTTTGAATGTTGAGTATTAAGCCAGTTTTTTCACTCACCTCTTTTACTTTCATCAAGAGGCTCTTCAGTTCCTCTTTGCTTTCTGCCACAAAGGTGGTGTCATCTGCATATCTTAAGTTATTGATATTTCTCCTGGCAATCCTGATTCCAGCTTGTGCTTCATCCAACCTGGCATTTGACATGATGTACTCTGCATATAAGTTAAATAAGCAGGATGACAACATGCAGCCTTGACATGCTCCTTTCCCAATTTGAACCAGTCTAGTCAGAGCTATGGTTTTTCCAGTAGTCATGTATGGATGTGAAAGTCGGACTATAAAGAAAGCTGAGCACTGAAGAATTGATGTTTTTGAACCATGGTTTTGGAGAAGACTCTTGAGAGTCCCTTGGACTGCACGGAAACCAGTCCATCCTAAAGAAAATCAGTCCTGAATATTCCTTGAAAGGACTGATGTTTAAACTGAAGTGCTAATACATTGGCCATCTGATGGGAAGAACTGACTCATTGGAAAAGACCCTGATGCTGGAAAGATTGAAGGTTGGAGGCAAAGGGGACAACAGAGGATGAGATGGTCCGATGACATCACCAGCTCAATGGACAAGAGTTTGAGTAAACTCTGGGAGTTGACAATGGACAGGGAGGTCTGGCATGTTGCAGTCCATGGGGTCACAAAGAATCGGACAAAACTGAGGGACTGAATTGACCTGAACATTTGTTCCATGTCCGGTTCTAACTGTTGCTCTTTGACTTGCATACAGATTTTTCAGGAGGCAGGTAAGGTGGCCTGGTATTCCCATCGCTTGAAGAATTTTCCACAGTTTTTTGTGATCTACACAGTCAAAGGTTATAGCGTAATCAATAAAGCAGAAGTAGATGTTTTTCTGGAACTCTCTTGCTTTTTCAATGCTCCAACAGATGTGGGCAATTTGATCTCTGGTTCTTCTGCCTTTTCTAAATCCAGGTTGAACATCTGGAATTCCCAAATTCATCTACCATTGAACCCTGGCTTGGAGAATTTTGAGCATTACTTTGCTAGCATGTGAGATGAGTGCAATTGTGCAGTAGTTTAAGCATTCTTTGGCATTGTCATTTGTTGGGATTGGAATGATAACTTAGCTTTTCCAGTCCTGTGGCCACTGCTGAATTTTCCAAATTTGCTGGCGTATTGAGTGCAGCACTTTCACAGCATCATCTTTTAGGATTTGAAAGAGCTCACCTGGAATTCCATTGCCTCCACTAACTTTGTTCACAGAGATGCTTTCTAAGGCCCACTTGACTTCGCATTCCAGGATGTCTTTCTCTAGGTGAGTGATCACACCATCGTGGTTATCTGGGTCATGACGATGTTTTTTGTATAGTTCTTCTGTGTATTCTTGCCACCTCTTCTTAATATCTTCTGCTTCTGTTAGGTCCATATCATTTTTGCTCTTTATTGCGCCCAGGTGGCTCAGTGGTAAAAAATTTTCCTGCCAATGCAGGAGACACAGAAGATGCAAGGTCCATCCCTGTGTCAGTCTCTGGATCCCTGGAGCTTTGTAGTAGAAAATGGCAACACACTCCAATACTCTTGCCTGGAAAATTCCATGAACAGAGGAACATGGTGGGCTACAACCAATAGCGTCTCAAAGAATCGGACACAAATGAGTGAGTGAGCATGTACGCATGCTGACCTAAGCTAATACTATTATTCCTTTGATACAGGATATGATGAAACGGAACTTATATTTTTTTAAGCTTGGTGGATTCTGACACTGTGAAATAGAACTGGGCAGTGAATGAAAGTGCCATCTAAACACAGCTACCTACTATCATATCTCATAATTTTAATGGGCAGCATTGCACAGCTTAACAACAGCCCTCCAAAAATTGACATGCCTCACCAATTAAATTTTTTTTAAATTTCTTACACAGCTCAGAAGCTTTGCATGCATGCAAATATTCCTCTTTATGTCCTGTAATTGTTCTCATCCAGGGCTACCAATCTCCATTGCTGCCCACTGTTGCTCTCTTTTAAGACATCATGGATCCTGCTCATTCACTGGAGTTTTCAGGACTCTCTTCTACTTGCAAGTTAAAAAGTTTCCACCAACTCATTCTTCTCCAACTGCATTCTATGACTATAAAGTTCAATAATGTGGTTTCCCTTAGCCATTGGGAGAAAAATGCATTTCTCTTTTCAAATGGGGATTTCTTTGTTACCATTTTCTGCTCTGAAATGTTAAAACAAATCTATAGCTGTTTTCTTTTTTCCTTCTCTTACTCATATTCCCTTTTCCTAGAGTGAGGCGTATAGAAAAATGAATAATATTGTAATCCCTTCTGGAACCAGAAGAGAAACATGGTTTCTATTAGAGTTCATTGCATTTTTATTCCTTTCCTCAAAAAATAAAAGTTAAACAAAGTAAGCCCTGGAGCCTCCAGTCTCTCAATTTATAATTGTAGGCAACCTGAGTTGGAGAACCAGCCTGCCTTGACATCACGCTTCTTTTTGATTTGGTCTTTGTTTCCCTTCCCAGAGAATATGCACATAATGGCTGCTTTAGTATCGGGAGATATTCCTTTTGCGTGAGAGCGTATGGGTGTGTGTTTTAGTCTCTAAAGAAATCACCTAACAGTCAGAGTGCCTGTTTTAAAGTCTGAATATGTTTACTTTGTGGAAAGCAATTGTGTCGGGCCTTTTAGGGATGAGCCTTAGTTTTAAGATCTTATAAATTCACATAGTATTAATCAAAGTGATTAAGCCTTTTTCTCATAAATACACACCAGCTTATTAATAAATTCATCCATTTATTAAACTGTCTTTTTTATTTTTTCTTTCTTTGTTCACATATTTATTTTCAAATGTGTGTGCTCTCCTCTCCTCCAACCTTTTCTGTCTATAATTAATGCTACTAATAATCAGGGGAGCAGTTTTGTATACTGTATTCTGCCACCTATTTGGAATAGAATATCAATTAAAAAAAAAAGAGGGGAAAAAGCATTTTCTATTATTTTCTATTTCTTTTCTTCAGCAGTACAGTGGGATTAGTAACTAGCCTGTGTGTGGTGAGTCGCCTCAGTCGTGTCTAACTCTGTGACCCCATGGACTGTAGCCCACCAGGCTCCTCTGTCCATGGGATTCTCCAGGCAAGAATACTGGAGTGGGTTGCCTTACCCTCCTCCAGTAGATCTTCCCAACCTGGAAATCAAACACTTTTCATGTCTCCTGCATTGGCAGGTGGGTTCTTTACCACTAGCTCCACCTGGAAAGCCCAGTAACTAGTCCAAGCACATGTAATTCTTAGAGTTCTCCTGGTAGTGGAATTCAACCTTAAAGCATTCTGAAGAATATAAGGGATCGGATGGTAGAGCTTTTTACTTTTGTATCTATGATAGCTCAGGTCGGGTATTAGGAAATATAAAAGTATTCATTTATTCTCAAAATAACCAAAGAAAGTAGGTGCTGCATTTCTCATGTTTCCGATCACAAAGTGAGGCTAAGACAATTTAAATGACGACTCCTTTTAGCGTTTCAGCTATTAATGAGAGATTCATAATTCAGACCTCGGTCTATCTAAATCCAGAGCTCAGGCTCCTCCACTCCACCACATACGATGCTAGCAGGAAAGCTGCTGTGGTTTTAAAAGTGCTGTGCCGTTTAATCTGTGCAGCCGTTCCCTGGCTTCGTTGTCAGATCTGGAGGCGGTGACATCGCTGATGGATCAGTTGAATGGCAGAGTAGTATTCTTCTTTGGAGCGATCTAATTTTACTGTCCTTTGGGAACATGCAGAGATTGTGCATCCTTATGCTGTTTGAGGTTAGGTTGAAAGCATGGATGGTGTCTAGGAATGCCCTCTCTTTCACATGGAACAAAAAGGCATGGAAGGTTGCCTGCTCAATTACACGGATCTGCTAAACCCATCCTGCGACTCGTGAGGCTAAATTGTCCCTTGCTCTCTCTTGCCTTCACTAGTCTGGAAGCAGAGGGAAGGCAGAGATTATGTTAATCAAGGTCACCGTTGTATTCCCAAAGCCGAGAGCCATAGCTGGAAGGATGTTTATCATCGACTAAATGAATATCCATCTTTTCAGTAACTGTGTCCTTTTCTCCCTCCTTCCCAATAACTTGGTCCCCACGGGACAAATACCACACTGAAGACCCGCAACTGCTTCAGTTTACTATATATATATTCTCATTAGGCTGTAAATGATCTAAGATGATTAATGGTGTCTAATTCATGCTTTTATCTGAAGTATCCAGTAGCGCCTGTAATAAATATTTGTTTTCAATAAATAGTTCTAGAGTTAATTTTGAAATGAAATTATTTCAGTGCAGCAAAGAGTTTCAAGCACCTTTAATTTTCCACTCATTTTGATAGGCACTGGAGAAGGCCTGAGCTTTCAAGGAGTTTGTAATTGAGTTTGTTATCTAATATACCATCATGTTCCAGTTATTAAGGTATCAGTTCTGAACTCTATACTCGTCTATTGCTACACTGTGATGTTGGGAGTAGGACTTTACGAAATAAATTTCTTTTTTGTCAGCTGGAAGAGCTTAGCTCTTCCCCAAGAAGTTATTAGAGGGAGTAGAAGGCAGGTAGAATAGGAAAAAATGAAAATAAAAACTTTATTTTTCTAGCTGGCTTGTTGTTCTTGGCCTTTCTGTTCTAGCAGAGCACATCACAGTGACCCCAGTGGCCGGCTCTGCCTCCCATTTGTTACAGCTCACAGGGCAGGTAGCAACTCAGAGTGTCCCGTCAGAGATGAGGGATGCCAAACTGGTCCCTGTTCATCAGAAGCCTCTTCTGTGCTTTGTGGGGCCCCCACGCTGGGCTCTGAGATCCTGACCATCCCAATTCCTATCCAACTGGTAGCATTTTATATGCTTATTGAAATTAGATAGACTCAAGGCTGGTTTCAGAAAGGAGAGAGAAACAGAGGGCTTCATTCGTTTATATTTTATTTAGGAAGGCTTTATTTGATCTTCATTCCACATGTCAAGGACCAGGAATATAAAAAAGAACTAGACTTCATAAGAGCCTTCAAGAAACACTCCCGCTGATAGAAGATTCCGACACGAAGAGAATAGATGAGAAGATATTGTGCTGTATACCGGTGACAGTCACAGCTTAAGAAAACAGCTGATTTCATTAGGAAAATCCATACGATAGCTCCAAATTTATTTCCTAGTGCTCCTAATGTAACTTGAGAATGACAAAGTTACTGTTGTTCCCGTTTCTAGTGTCTCCCCAGTTAAAGATTAAAAGTCCCTTCTGAGCATTTTGTCCCAGTTTAAAACTTCGTGATTCAACATGCAATATTTCTGGAGACAACTTTATAGACAGGATAAAAGTCCATAATTATAAACACTTTTGTTACTGTGTTTTAGTCTGCCCCCTATTTTTCCCATGAAGTTCAAAAACAACTAGAAATACATCTAACTCTGCCACTTTCTGACACAAGGGAGATTATTTCCCACTGCTGCGGTAAAGAATCTTGTTCTCTCTTGTGACCTTAATGTCAAGAGGCATAATTTCTCATTTTGTAGCACACCCTGGGGACTTGACCAAACCCGGAGTCCTTTGGAGGTCGATGAGATCTCCAGGCTTAATTGACCAATGCCTGCCTGGGCTGGAGAAGGATAACGAATATGTATAAAATATGCGACCATTTTTAACATTCTGATTTATTAGACAGGTTATTAGCAAAGAAAATAATCTAGCAGGGACTGATAGTACCAGATTCTCATGACTGTAAACATTTAGCCACATTTTGATAAGTTGTGTGGGGCACAAATTCCTCTAATGAACTTTGCATATTTTACTTTAAGCAATAACTTCCATATGTAAATTTAACATCTGAGATTTTAAGTTTGGTCAGTTTTAAGACTAATTTCCAGAAGTTTCCTGCCAGAGTTCTGTGACTGCACTTAGTATTACTTTACAAATACATTTAATTTGAATTAACATGGTATAGATAAAAACTGTGACAGTCATTTATTTGAAAAGCATTTAACAATTTTAAAATACCACTTATTCTGGGGTTTCTAGTCATGGTGCAACCTCTCATAAAGGTGGGGTTTTCTAAGATAGACGGAGATCAGCAGAGGGTCTTATTTAGAGCATTTACGCTCAAGTCAAACATCTGACATCTGTAAAACGGTATGTTTTACACACTGCAAACACACTGAGAAAGTGATAATCACTCAGTTGCATCCAACTGTTTGCAACCCATGAACTGAAGCCTACCAGGCTCCTCTGTCCAGGGAATTCTTCAGGCAACAACACGGGAGTGGGTAGCTGTTACTTTCTCAAGGGAATCTTCCTGACCCAGGGATTGAACCCAGGTCTCTTGCACTGCAGGTAAACTCTTTACCATCTGAGCCACTAAGACACTAGGGGTCTTAGACTCCAAGAACCCATTCAGCTATATAAAAAATGAATTTGATGTGGTTAAACACTTATTTCCCTGAGTTGTTCCCAAAAGCTTGTTATTCTAGATCACTTGAAGGTGCTACAAGGCAAATGTCACAGGGGTGCCCAATGGAGAATCTGTTTTTAGCAAAGACCCCAAGCAAGGTAGTGATTCTTTCTGCTTTGAAAAGATTAAATTGCATTACTTAGTATAACTGTGCAGATAGCCATCATGATAGGCTGAAGCAACTGAGAGAACATACAAATACCCAGGAATTCTGTTAAGGAAAAAGGAAAGTCATAGACCTGTAAAGGCAAGTTTTGCAGAGCTGTTGAGAGAGGCAAATGATTCCTTAGAAAGCAGTTAACAAGAGGCTTGTGAAGCAAAACAACGAGAAAAGCAAGCGTCATCAAAATTAAGACTTCGAAAATCAGTGTGAGCACTGAAGCAAGAACACTACTGTATGCACAAGATGTCGTGGGAATTACAAAACATGAAGTGAAAGGCCTGAGAAAAGAAGAGTCCAGTATGAAGGTAGTTCAAAGTAGTTGCCTAAGTTCTTAGGAGCCAGCAAAAGTTGATATCTAAATCCAATTGCATAGAACAAAACTGTGCTTTATGTTAAAGAATAGAATATGGACAACATCCTTATTTTGTAATGGGAGTCCACTCATTCTCAGTCTGTACTCACACATGTTAAAGTTTTCCAAACCCCACCCAGGATTCACCCTGGTGTGGACATCTGTTCACTTACATCTTTCCCTCTCCTTGAGGTCCCCAGTTTTCTGATGCTCAAAATAGGAAACTGGGCATCCTTAATCAAAGGTCAAGTTGTACATATTGAATTTTTCTTTTTAATTATAATGTATATAAAAGACAGAATTAAAAATTATATATAATAAAGTTAATATTAATTGTACACTACACACTATATATTAATATGCAGTTTTTGGAAAAGCACCAAACCTCCTGAGAAATCTGTTTGCAGGTCAAGAAGCAACAGTTAGAACCAGACATAGATCAATGGACTGGTTCCAAACTGGGAAAGGCATACATCAAGGCTATATACTGTCAACCTGCTTATTTAACTTTGTGCAGAGTATATCATAAGAAATGCTGGGCTGGATGAAGCACAAGCTGGAATCAAGATTGCCAGGAGAAATATCAATAACCTCAGATATGCAGATGACACCACCCTTGTGGCAGAAAGAAAGAGGAACTGAAGAGCCTCTTGATGAAAGTCAAAGAGGAGAGTGGAAAAGCTGGCTTGATACTCAACATTCAAAAAACTAAGATCATGGCATCCAGTCCCACCACTTCATGGCAAATAGATGGGGAAACAATGGAAACTTAGAGACTTTATTTTCCTGGACTCCAAAATCACTGCAGATGGTGACTACAGCCACAAAATTAAAAAATGCTTGCTCCTTGGAAAAAAAGCTGTGACCAACCTAGACAGCATATTAAAAAGCAGAGAGATTACTTTGCCAAAAATGGTCCATCTCGTCAAAGCTCTGGTTTTTCCAGTAGTTATGTATGGATGTGAAAGTTGGACTATAAAGAAAGCTGAGTGCTGAAGATTCTATGCTTTCAAACTGTGGTGTTGGAGAAGACTCTTGAGAGTTCCCTGGACTACAAGGAGATTAAACCAGTCAATCGTAAAGGAAATCAGTTCTGAACATTCATTGGAAGGACTGATTCTGAAGCTGAAACTCCAATACTTTGGCCACCTGATGAGAAGAACTGACTCATTGGAAACGACCCTGATGATGGAAAGATTAGAGGCAGGAGGAGAAGGGGATAGCAGAGGATGAGATGCTTGGATGGCATCACTGACTCAATGGATCTGAGTTTGTGTAAGCTCCAGGATTTGGGATGGACAGGGAAGCCTGGCATGCTGCAGTCCATGGGGTTGTGAAGAGTCAGACACGACTGAGTGACTGAACTGAACAAACTCCAGTTAGAGATAAGTGGAACAGTACTCAGTATAGACTCGGCAGCAAAGTACTTAATTGTAATAAGTAATTACTGAAAAGAAGAACAGCAATTAAAAATGTGCAACTCAAGACAACAGTGATATTTCTGGAAAACCCTATGTTCTCAAGCCCAGAGAGAGAACTCACAGAACTTTCCATCTTTGCGAATATAAGACTTTTTAGCAAAATGTTTATTGTCCTCAATGAACTTTTAAACTCATGAATTCCAAATTTTAATAATGTGTAATAATTTACTTAATCAATTATCAAGAAGTAGTTCCTATTTATTTATAAAAAACAAAGTCCGTGGAATTGTCACAAACCAGTAAGAAAGTGTGGAAGATTGATGATTTTTATTTAGTTCCACAGTCCATTGGAAGGATTTTCCTAATCTAACAATAGGTTAAAGATTGTATGTTGAAAATCATAACTCCATCTTAACTTATAACTGGCAAAAATCTTCCTATTTTTCATCCTATTAATTTCTTTGTTGGAAAATATATTGCATATTCATTATATGCCAAATATATATGACAGGACTTCCCAGGTGCTTCAGTGGTGAAGAATCTGCCTGCCAATGCAAGAGATACGGGTTCAGTCCCTTGATCAAGAACTCTCCTGGGGTCAGAAATGGTAACCCGCTCCAGTATTCTTGCCGGGATAACCCCAAGGACAAAGGAACCTGGCAGACTACGGACCATGGGATCACAAAGGGTGGTAGAAAACAACTGAGCTATGAGCGTAATCTCAGAGAACATGATGGTATAAACAGCACTTTCAGTAGAATAGAAAAACATCACCTTTCTGTTGGCTCAGCATGACTTTTGGGGTCACACAATACAAAGACATGGTTTATTAATTCTCCAAAGTTAGTACAAGTCAGTCCAAGATTATATACTCAATTCTTTTGGTATCTTTAACAACAAAGTTTTAAACTATCTCTATTGGAAATAAAATAATTGTTACATCTCCTTCCCTTGTGGTGCATTCCCATGTTTACGGAAATACTTTTCAATTGAAATGCCAAGTCTAATTTAACTACTTGTGTATCAGCCTACTGGTAAGATTGAGACGTTTTCCTCAGAACTGATGAGTTCAGTCAGATATTAACACCCTGTAGCATTTCAGTTAAGATGGATTAGTCAGGAATGTTGGAGGAAACTCCCTTTGCATTGCTATTCAGTAAGTTGACCTTTTCTCCATAGAGAATGGCAATAATGGACTCATGGCCTGAGCCCCACAGGTGAGAATCTTACTCCATTTTAAATTAATATCCGATGCTGTTTGGCTTTCATATGCATATGCAGACATATGTGGATATGCTTATGCATATATATATGTGTATATATATATACACACATATACTTTTATAATTGAAGATGGTGCAATGACTGAAGCCCATGTTAAGAACAATGAGCCAACACATCAATGGAATTTATATTTTCCTTTCTTCAAGCAGACCTTGAATTAGTTTAAGGAAGTTTTTTGCCTTTTTTGCAGCTGTACTTATAAAGCTCTTGACTGAATGTGAGACTCCTTTTAGTGAAGTGAGGTTAGTAATTATTGTGTTCTGAAGCATTTCTATTTAATCATGTGCATTAATGAAGGCAGAATGTCTTACATAAACAAATATTAATTTTAACAATTGGAGTGCAAGCATATTCTTCACTGATGCAGACAGCTGGAGTCTGGTATGTAACTATGGAACATGCACGTTTTCCTCCACATATATTTTGTATTGACAAAAATGTGTGTTACTATGAATTTATTACATAGACATTGTGCTTATTATACCGTTATAGGATGGGGTAATATTAATTGTTTTGTGTGTGATAAGTCCCTTCAGGCATGTCTAACTCTTTGCGAGCCTATGGACTGTAGCCGGCCAAACACCTCTGTCCATGGGATTTTCCGAGCAAGAAAACTGGAGTGGGTTGCCGTTTCCTACTCCAGAGGATCTTCCCTGCTCAGCGATCAAACCTGATCCGCTTATGTCTCCTGCTTTGGAAGGTGGGTTCTTTACCTTTAGCGCCACCTGGGAAGCTACATGAATTGTTACAGGAAGGCTGAATGAGATACATACAGAATCAGGACACAGGAGAGTTTACCTTGAAAGCTTCTGAAAGCTCTCATTTCGGAGGTATGAACACAAGAACACAGTATTTACAATATTCTAACATATATAATAAATATAATATAATAATATACATCATGAAAGTCTGAGGTCAAGAAAACTTGGGGTTGAATTGCAAGTCAACCTCTGAAAATGTGACACTGAGAGAGCTATTTAACTTCTCTAGGCTTAATTTTATCAGTTATGAAATAACAAAGTCTTTTACATCTTAAAGGATTTTGTAAGGATGAAACTAATACTTCTCAACAAACTTAACATTTTTGCTGGCTTATAATAGTTGCTTTATACATGTTATTTTTACTATACAACAACGTTACCTCTGCTTCAAAACAAATGATGTATAAATCATCTGTTACCAGTAGCTAATATGTTTTAATGTGATGAATAAAAGCTATAATGTGTGGTTATTTAGCAAATATATGTATATGAAAAAAGAAAGTGAAAGTGTTAGTCACTCAGTCATGTCCGATTCTCTGCAACCCCATGGACTGTAGCCTACCAGGCTCCTCTGTCCATGGAATTCTCCAGGCAAGACTGCTGGAGTGGCTTACCACTCCCTTCTTCAGGGGATCTTCCCAAACCAGGGGCTTTCCTAGTGGCTCAGACTGTAAAGAATGTGCCTGCAAGACAGGAGGCCATAGCTATACATCGTATATATATATATATGTCTTTTATATTTATATCTTGCTACTTTACACCATGTAGTAGGAAAGCATTAAACCAGGAATTAAAACTATTAATTCAGGGTTTCTTAGCTTTTAAAAAATAAATACTTTTATTGAGTTATAATTAATATAACTAAATATTTAAAATTTACACATGCCTTTTGACAGAAGTATATGCCGCTCACACCATCACTATAATCAAGATAATAAACTTATCCACCACTCTAAAAGTCTCCCGCTGCCGCTTTGTAATCTTTGCTATTCCTTCTTCCCTTTCCTTCTCCTTCTTTCCAGTTCTCAGGTGATCATTGATGCTTTCTCTATCACGATAGACTAAGCTGTGTTTTCTAGAGTTTTACATAAATAGGGCCACACCGTGTGCACTATTTTTGGCAGTTTTGTTTGCTTGTACTGTAGCTGCCCTGGGTCTCTGTCCTGCACCTGGGCTTTCGTTAGTTACCGCGAGTGGGGACTGCTCTTTGCCGCTCTGCTCAGGCTTCTCATCGCAGTGGCTTCTCTGATTTCAGAGCGTGGGCTCTCGATGCAAGGGCTTCACTAGTCGCTGCATGTGGCTCAGTAGTTGCAGCTCCCAGGTTCCTGAGCGCAGACTCCGCAGTTGTGACTCGAGGGCTTAGTTTCTCTGCAGCATGCGGGATCTTCCTGGACCAGGGATGGAACCCATGCCTCCCGCGCTCTCGGGCAGATTTGCCTCTGAACCACCTGGGGAGCCCTGCTCTCTCTCTCTTTTTTAATCTGACTTATTTTCACTCTGCGTTATTACTGTGAGTTTCATTAATGCTATCCTGTGTATCAGTAGTTCACTCATTTTTATTACCGAATGATGTTCCATTTGGGGATATTCCACAGTTAGTTTGCTTATTCATCTGTTGGTGGACTTTTAGATTATTTCTACTTGGGGGTTAATACAAATAAAACCATTCATATGCAGGTCCTTGTAATTACATATGTTTTCTTTGCATTTGGAAAAATATCTCAGAGTGGGAAACCTGGACCATATGATGGGTGCATGTTTAGCTTTTGGAAATGTTAAACTATTTTCCAACTCATACTGTTTTACCTTCCCACTACTAGTGTCTGAGAATCCAGTGCCTCCATAATTTTAGCTCTCCTAATAGGCATGCTTTAATATTGTACTGTGGTTCTATTTCCATTTCCTCAATGACTAACAATGTTGACCATGTTTACACATGCTTGTTTGCTATCCATATATCTTTTTTGTCTATATATCTGCTCAAATAATTTGCTCATTTTAATTGCTTTTTGTTTACTGTTGAGTTTTGAGTTTCTTAATTTTCAGTAAGCTAGATACAAATCTTTTATCAGACATTGTCAATCATTCTTGGTAGTTGTGTTCTATAAAGTCATCATAAATACTGAATTAGTGAATGCTGCACCATTGCTCTGGGCTTCCCAAGTGGCTCAGTGGTAAAGAATCTGCCTGCCAAACAGATATGAGTTCAATCCCTGGATCCCGAAGATCCCCTGGAGGAGGAAATGGCAACCCACTTCAGTATTCTTGCCCGGAAAATTCCGTGAACAGAGGAGCCTGGTGGGCTACAGTCCACAGGTTTGCAAAAGAGTCAGACATGACTTACCAAGTGAGCACACACGCACCCACGATTACTCTAGGGGAAAAAGGGGGTTTGATTTTACAAGCATGTAATCACAACGTTTTTATCAACCAATCAGCACATAACTGTTTTTCGTGTGTTTCTGATGAAAGGCATTTTATTGGAAATGCACCGCTGATTCATTAACTTTGAACTCACGGCCAATAGCACAATAACACATATCATAGTGACACTTCTCCCAGACATGTACTTTCTCCCCTGGGGGGACATCACAGCTTTCTTGTGCTTAGCGACACTAGACAAAAACTTATCACTATTACCGAGAGCCATTTTAAACAGCCAAGTCTCCACACAAAATAATCGTGAAAAACGTGGCCCTAAATATACCATGAAAAAGATTGTAGTTTATAATATTAGAACTGAAACAAGAAGCCAAAGGATCGCCTTGTTCCAGCTCAGCTCCACCTCGGAGCAACTCAAAGGTGAAAGATGAAACAGGACATTTACTTGCTTGGGAATTGCCGGGCAAAGCGAAAGTAAGGGAAACTGAAGATCTAACAGCTAACTATCCTAGCAGGAGTTAAATTGACCAGGTATTCTGCTGGAATACACTTATTGTGCCACAATCTATTTCTCCACACCATGCTACCTTATTAAACTCAATCATTAGTTCTAATAGCTTTTTTGTGCATTCCATCGGATTACCTAATAGATAATCACATTATCTGAGATAAATGGTTTTAATCTCTTCCTTTCAAATCTGGATATTTTTGTCTATATCTCACCTGATTTCACTGTCAAGAAGTTACAGTACAATGTTGAGTAGAAGTACTGAGAGTGGACATAATATTTTTGTTTCTGATAATAGCAGGAAAGTATTCAGTCTTTCACTAGCAAGTATAATACTTGCTGCAGATTTCAATAGATACTTTCTGTCAGATTGAAGATTTCTTCTGTTTCTCTGTACTGACAGATTTTTTGATGAATGAATTTTGACTTTTGTTAAATGCGTTTATTGTTTCTATTAAAGTTATCATTTGTTTTTTTTTTCTTTTTTAGTTGTTAATATGGTGAGTTATATTAATTGATTCCATAAAAGTAAAGCAAATCTTGCATTTCTTGGATAAGCTCCACTTAGTGATGTTTGAATTTCATATCCAATGTTTTTTAATCTATATTCATGAATGTTGCTAGTAATAATAGTATTATAGAATAGACTCAGAAATATTTCTTCCTCTTCATTTTTTTTGAACAAGTTTACATAGAATTTGTATTATTTATCAACTACATGTTTGCTAGAATTCACAGTGAAACTATATGCACCTAGAATTTTCTTTGTGAGAAAGTTTTAAACTATAAATATCATTTCATAAATAGTGGATTTAGGTTATCTAGCTCTTCTTGAATAAGCTTTAGCAATTTCTGTATTAACAGGAATTTTCCCATTTAATCTAACTTGTAAAATATATTGATGTAAAGTTGTTTGTAAGAATTACACACTATTCTTTTATTATCTGTAGAGTCTGTAGTGATGTCTTCTCTTTATGTCTTCTCTCTTGTTTTTCTGATGATTTTGACTAGAGGCTTATCAGTTCTAGTGGAATCCTCAAGGATTCAGTTTTGTTACATTGATTCTTATTTATTGTATCCCATTTCATTGATTTCTGCTTTATCTTTATTATTTTTTTCCTTAAACATGATGTGTATTTCACTTGCTTTGTGTTTTCAGATTTCTTATTTGGTTGAAATTGACATCACTGAGTTGAAACTTTTCCTTTTATCTAATATTGTCAGAAAACATTACTTTTTTTGTCCTACTTCTGAAATTTTAGCTCTGCAATCTCTTTTAAATCATTTAACTTCTATAAGTTTCATTTCCTTTATCTGTCCAATAGGAATAACAGTTCTTGTCTGATCATGCTCAACAACTTTTCCTGGAAAAGTTCTCAAGAATCAAATCAGGGTAATATGTAGCAAAATGTTCAATACTGTAAAGGGTTGAACAGGCATATGGTATTATTGTATGTGATCATTTTTCAGAGCTTTAAACTGTCTAAATAACTTTTTTTTAAGTTTTATAAATTAAATTAAAGACAATATTTTCTATTTTGTCTTTCATGTATGAAACTTGCTAGGAAACCTCTAGACAAAATGTAGTGAGTTTCATCAGTCAAGATACTTAGGAGAAAATATTGTCATGTCTCTTTTTATCAATTTATATATATATATATTTACCTTTTCATAAATCAGCTTTATGTTGTGTGAAAAAAATACTTCCCTCCTCCTTTCCTTTTGAAGTGCTTTTAGGAGCAGGTGGCATAGCTTCAGTGGGCTCTCCCTTGAGGCAGGTCTGGTATTGATCAGTGCTGAAATGAATGTCCTGCTCTCAACAATCCCTCATATTGATCATCTGCCCACCTCACCAACTAAAGCAGGCAGAGTTATATGCTTTACCTTAGGGTTCAGTTTTGGAACAGGCATCTTTTCTTCTTTTTTTTTTTTTTTTTCAATTTGCCTTTGATCCAGAATCCAGGTCCTCTAAGGGCTTTGCCTTCATTGCTTCTGAATGCATGGAGTTTTCATTATAGAAGATTCTCAGATAACTTTTTTGATTGGCAAATAAGGAGAATGAATTTTAAAAAAAAAAGAAAAGACAAAACAGAAGTCTATGGGCAGGTCTAACTAAATACATCATGAAAGAAAGTTTGAAACTTATATGAGAAAAGTTAAAAGTAAATAAACACATCTCACATTTAGCAACCATAAGTTAAAGGGAAAAAGTCTCTTTAACTCTTTTGACAACTATCTATGAAGTGACAGCTATATACCAGCCAGGTACTGTTCATACCACATGGGATACAGTGATGGCCAAGACAAGTACAGTCCTTGGCGGAACTTAAATCCTCATTCTTCCAAATGTCCACATGCTAGTTACTCTGTTATTTTGCTCTTGTCCATAATGCAACTGAGACTGACTCATACGCTTGTATAATTTCTTCTTTTTTCCTCCAGAAAGGTTTAGTTGTTCATTTACTCTACTTAGTATGTGGGACACAAAAATAAAATAATTCTTTCCTTTAGGATTTTGTATCTTTTTACATGAGAAATTCTCCACACTTGGTAGTTTACAAATCTGTACCAACTTGATGCAAATATATCAAGTTTAACAGTGGCCTTTTGATTCTATGGCCATTCTGGATCATCTTTTGTGGTAATAAGTCAAGGATGCCTGCAAGGTCTCCAATGCTAGGCAGTGAGACTTCCCTGCTAAATTGTTAGGTTCGTAAAACTCTCCTTAAGTTGCTTTGCTAGGGTCAGGCTTTCTGTCCAGCTTGACTTCTGGGTCTTTGTGTAGGATTGCATATGTTGATCTTTCCTTGTGCACCCCTCAGTCATGAGGCCAAGCGGTACAGCCTCAGGGTGAATGCCATGCTTCTTCTTGGCATCCATCCTGGCAAACCTTCTCCCCTATGCTCTTTCCATATAGAAAATCTGGAGCTTCTAAATTGCCACCACTGCCTCCTTCAAATTCCCTTTCGTTCTCTCTCTTTTATGACACAGTAAGGCATGTCGAGTCTTGAAAAGGTCATCTTTTTGAGCCTGTGCAGGGCACAGGTTTGCCTTTTCATTCCTTCTCAGTGGAGCTCTCCTCCTCTCCTTACTACTAGATAAAGAAATACTGAGGAGTTCTTTCTGTTTCCAAAGGTAGGTTGCGGGGAACATAAATTGAGTTTCCTGGAGAGAATCCTAGAACGAAGTATTTGAGGGATGCCCAGACTCTGCTGTGATGATTTAATTTTTTGTCCAATAATGTACATTAGGAGTTTATGGACTTAATTATTGATCAGAGAGCCAGAACAGATTAGAACTGAAGCTTGAGGAGGATGTAAGAGGTAATGGGTTGAAACAAATCTATTGAATTGGGGAAATTAAAAAAAAAATTGTTCCAACAGTGGATTAGCCATTTTCCTAAAGATGGCATAAGAGGTAGATCAATGAATTTACTCCTCAAATGACTGTATTAAAAGGTAGAAATAACGAACAGGACACATTGCTTGTGGTCCTTTGTAAGAGTGGGGTGGGGGGTGGAACACTTTCTCAGCAGGTGCTGTGACTGAATTGTGTTCCACCCAAATTCATATGTTATAGCCATAATCTCCAATGTGACTCCCTCTGAGGACATAATCTTTAGAAATAAATTATGGTTAAATAAGTTTGGAGCCCTAATCTGATAAGACCATGGTATTATAAGATGGGGAAGAAAAAGAGACTCCTCTTTCTCTAATTCCTTCATCATTCAGTCTCTGTCATCTGCAGACACAATGTGAATGCAGCTATATGAAACTCAGGGACAGAGTTCTCACCAGGAAATAAATGTAAAAAAAAAAAATCCTACTGTTTAAGCCACCCAGACTATGGTAAATTTTGGGACAGCCTGAGCAAACTAAGATGAAAAGAAGTCCCCGAGAAAACTTGCTCTTATTGGCCAGAAGAGTATCACATGCCCACTTCTATGCCAGTCACTTCCAAGAGCAATCCATAGCTTAAACCAATGGCTTTCACCCAATTGAGTGACTTTATTTTCCAGGGGACATTTTACAATGGCTGGAGAAGTTATTTTTGATTGTCACAACTTACACCTCAGAAGAAGGGGAGAAGTATTACTATCATCTACCAGTAAACTTCAAAGATATTTGGAAATGTCTTAACAATGACTGAAAGGTCAGAGAATTATCCTGATCAAAGTTGCAATAATTTGGAGGCTGAGAAACCAGAGGTGTATCACGAACATTGTCATAAACCTTTTGAGCTTTGTATACGAATATACGCTGAATATTAAAATGCAATACTGACATGTAAAGATGAATGCCATTCCTATATTCCTTAAGAGGTTTGAGAAAGAGCCAAGAGAAAGCTAGCCGCCTGAAAGAGCCCTATAAACCTCAACAAGGAAGACACAAGATGCCCAGTGTGAATTTCTAGTTTTTTATTATTTATTTTTTATTGACGGATAATTGCTTTACAGAATTTTGCTGTTTTCTGTCAAACCTCAACATGAATCAGCCATAGGTGTACATACATCCCCTCTCTTTTGAACCTCGCTCCCGTCTCCCTCCCCATCCCACCCCTCTAGGGTGATACAGAGCCCCTGTTTGAGTTTCCTGAGACATAGAGCGAATTCCCGTTGGTTATCTATTTTACATATGGAAATGTAAGTTTCCATGTTACTCTTTCCATACGTCTCACCCTCTCCTCCCCTCTCCCCATGTCCATCAGTCTATTCTCTATTTCTCCATTGCTGCCCTGTAATAAATTCTTCAGTACCATTTTTCTTGATTCCATATATATGCTTTAGAATGCGGTATTTATCTTTCCCTTTCTGACTCACTTCACTCTGTATAATAGGTTCTAGGTTCATCCACCTCATCAGAACTAACTCAAATGTGTTTCTTTTTATAGCTGAGTAATATTTTATGACCAATCTAGATAGCGTATAAAAGCAGAGACATTACTATGCCAACAAATGTCCGTCTGGTCAAGGCTATAGTTTTTCCAGTGGTCATGTATGGATGTGAGAATTGGACTGTGAAGAAAGCTGAGCAGCGAAGAATTGATGCTTTTGAACTGTGGTGTTGGAGAAGACTCTTGAGAGTCCCTTGGACTGCAAGGAGATCCAACCAGTCCATCCTAAAGGAGGTCAGTCCTGGTTGTTCATCGGAAGGACTGATGCTGAAGCTGAAACTCCAATACTTTGGCTACGTGATGGGAAGAAAAGACTGGGTTTTGATTTTGAGGAGGAAAAAAATTTCTCTAAAGGTCCTACCGTGGATGCAAAATCTGTACCAAGAATTTAAGTGTCTGACACATGGTGATAAAGCATTACATTTTCTGTCTGGCATATCTGTTGCTACTTTTCTACCTGGAAGAAGGAAAGGATGGGTCGCCCTCGCAATTACATAACTGAATAAGTAATGGGTAAAAAGAAGCAGAGGCTAATATTTTTAAGATATTTCTTGTTGCATGAAGATTTAATAAGACAATGTATATAAAGCACTTAGAGAAGTTTCTGGTATATAAGAAGTGTCTAATAAATTTAACTTTTATTATCTTGACCATTTATCATTATCTTTGTGAAATCTTTCTGTCATTGGTGAATTTTAGGTAATTTGGCTGCAGTCACAGTCTCTTTTAATCCTTATTATTTTCTTTATTTTAAAACTTACATAAACTAGGATCTTTGATCACAAACTAGTATAATCACCTAAAAGGTTTTGGCACCTCCTGAAATAAAGGAGAGACATTTTTAAAGTCTAAATGTAATCTTTCCAGTGCTTTTGGTTTATCCTCAAGAAGAAAAGCATAATATAAGAAGGTAAAAGAAGGATTACTGTGTGGGAAGATATAATACCAACCTTGGGAAGGAATTTTTAAAACTGAAATTTGCAAGAACCAGAAGCTTTGAAAAAAATCTTAAGTAAAGTTTTTGTGTGGTCTCTGGCTTAGAACACAAAATCTGGAGGAAATTACCATTGAAGTAAACAGTAGGATCTGAGCTTTGTCTGACACAGTCTGAGGAGTTAAGAGATTAATGTCGGCTATAGATGAAACTGTCAGGCCAAGGAATAATTGGGAACATTTAGAAGGGAAATATGATGGAGCATAATGCATAACTTTAGGGTCACTTAAGAAACCGTAAAATACAGCTTTCGTTGTAAATAGTTTTGAAGTTTAATTCAATAATATTTTTCCTTATTTTAAAACCATTGTTTATATAATGGGAAGTTTAGGTAAGCATTGACAGTCACACTAGTACAAATATATATATATAAAAATTAATATTTTTTCATATTCAATGTGTTTTTTTCTGAGAAAAACTTTTCTTGAAGAAATGAACGGCAGCCTACTTTTCATGTACTGCAACATAATTTGCCAAATAAAAAGAAATCACATCCTTTGATAGTGATATTTTTTAAATACCACAAGATTGCATAATCTATTACATAAAAATCAAATCTTGAAGTGGCATTTTACAGATTTTAAAGTCATTCTACTAGGCGAGATTGCATGGGAATTAAAAGGGAAAGTTAGATGAAAACACACAGTAGATGAGAATAGCCTTAATTTTTATTTTCTCTGAAACAATGCATTTTTATCTAAAAGTTTAGATCTTAATCGGAGTGAACTATTATAACTGCAAGGGAAGATGTATTTCAAGGGAAAGCAATGCATTTTCTAGAATAAACACTTAAGGGTAATTTGGCTAGATTTTCTGGGAGTTCTTTTACATCTCTGACAGTTGTAGATAACAAAGAGCAATGCAATGCAATTCTTGACTATGGAGCTGAAAATATTTTCTGTCCAATGGAAGCTGGTTGTCTTTCCTTCCTCTTCTCCCTGGGAAAAGTCAGGGTTCATCTATTTTCACATTAATTTCAACAGTCTTTTCTCCATACAAATTTATATATATATATATATATATACACATATATATATATATATACATATATATATATATGGACTTCTTTGAAACAGTATATCTACTTGGTTCTCTAATTAATTAATTAATTAAAGCATCAAACTTTTTAAAAAATATCTGTGGTAAAGCGATGCTCTTACTTGTTTTTTAAAAAATCAAATTTAGTATTAATATAACTTATGCAAACATGCAATGAACAATGCAGCTTTACTTAGTTATCAATATGGGAAGAGTCTTTCAATTCCATTTCAATTTGTTGCATATCCAGTCTGTGTGCATAAGTAAACTCCTGTTAGGGCTTCCCTGATGGCTCAGTTGGTAAAGACTCTGCTTGCCATGCAGGAGACCTGGGTTGGATCCCTGGGTTGGGAAGATCCCCTGGAGAAGGGCAAGGCTACCCACTCCAGTATTCTGGCCTGGAGAAGTCCATGGACTGTATAGTCCATGGGATCTCAAAGAGCTGGACATGATTGAGCGACTTTCACTTTCAGAAGATGAAGGGGCAAAGAATGAAGTTATAATTGTGCCTCACATAAGAAATTGAAAACTTCATAAACTAGATTGAAGCACTAATGGTTATATCTTGAAAGAGGACTTGAACCGGAAGCTTCAATAAAGCACTATGAGAACCGCTACTTCATGTTTGGGCACATCTGAGCTCTGTGAGGCGTTTCCCAGGTGGTGCAAGTGGTAAAAATCCACCTGAAAATGCAGGAAACCCAAGACTCCGGTTCTACCCCTGGGTCAGGAAGACCCCCTGGAGTAGGAAATGGCAACCTGCTCCGGAATTCTTGCCTGGAAAATTCCATGGACAGAGGAGCCTGGCGGACTGCAGTCCACGGGGTCACAGAGAGTCGGACACGGCTGGGCGCCAGGAGCGTGGGCAGTGCCTTGAATCTCGTGGCCTTGGGTACGGCTCTGGGCACGTGGGCTGGATTTCAGCCTGTGTTTTCAGAGAAACATTCACCCACGTGACGGGAGCACTGAGGGCCCTGGCCAGAGTGAAGCAGAGCAGGAGAGGTTCAGATAGAGCAGACCAGCTGCTCTTTCTTCCTTGGACATATTCTTGCTTTTGACACCACTTTTCTAGGTATGGAAGCCAGTAATTCAACCAGTGTTTTAACAAATCATTTTTGTTATCTATTTGTGCCTCTAGAGCAAGTTTTCTCAACTGTGATGCTATTGACATTTTTCTTTCTTTCTTTCTTTGTTTTAATGTGGACCACTTTTAAAGTCTTACTGAATTTGTTACAATATTGTTTCTGTTTTCTGTTTTGGTGCTTTTTGTCTGGGAGGCATATGAGAGCTTAGCTCCCCAGCCAGGAATGGAACCTACACCACCTGCATTGGAAGGTGAAGTCAACTGCTGGACCACCGGGGAAGTCACCTACTGACATTTTAAATAGGACGATGTTTGTTGTGTGGGGACCCTCACGTGTGTTATAGGCTGTTGAGTATCCTTCCTGGTTTTGACACTATGACAAGACGCTATGACATCTTGAGTTATAACAACCAAAATGTCCCCAGATATTACTAACTGTCCCCATTTTAGGAATGAAGGTGGGGGTGAGTGTTCTTAGTTGAAATCCACTGCTATACATATTTTTCAGATTTGGCAATTACACATCAATCTCATCACCTGCTCTGCCCCACCCAATGAATCTTACATCTTTATTCTCTATTGTAGTCATCGAGTTCACTGATTCACTAAGTCTCAAAGATTCGAAACTTTGGAGTCCTGTAATACTACTTATTCCTTCCATTCATTTGTTTATCTGATTTTGGCTGTGCTGGGTCTTTGTTGGGACCCAAGGGCTTCTCTAGTTGTGGCACACAGACTTAGTTGCCCAGGGCCTTGTGAAATCTTAGATCCCTGCCCAGGGATGGAGCCCCTGTCTACTGCATGGGAAGGCACGTTCTTAACCGCTGGATCACCAGGAAAGTCCCTACTTATTCCTTCCGTTTGAATCTTATCTCTTGCAAAGACCTACTGACCTTCTATTGGACACATCATTCTGATCTGACTGTGTCTTTGCAGTTGCATTACCACTATGCTAGTTCAGTCTCTTGGCCTTTGCCCGTATGCTTTCAATAAGCTTTGTCCTAGTTTTTCAGTCTCTCTTCCTCTCTGTTTTTATTTTTATTTTTTTTTGTTTTGGTTTATTATCCTCTTGCTCTCAAATTTGCACTCTTAATGATTCAGGTTTCATGAAACCATGCAACTATAAAACTAAACAATTTTAAAAGTAATTAAGATCTGCTGATTGCCAATTGCTTGGAAAGAAAAAAACATTAAATTAATTTCTTAATAAGGCAAGCCAAGTTTCTTGCTTACTGCAGTGAAAGAGGTCATCATTTTGACAATTTTAGTAGCATCTCCAAAGTGGAAGGTCAAAGACAGAATGTATATAAACATGGAGGGGCAGTTTAGGTGAATAATCAAGGGCAGGGACCCTATTGGCATCAACCAAAGTTCATGATGTTATAGTCTACGACTGAAAGATACAGAGACAAATGTCTTAAAGTGAGTTTTAGAAGTATACACAGCTCTATGAGTCAAGTGGTTTGAGAATGTGCCATCTACCTTGACAGATGAAAGTTGTTCAGATAAATAGATTTTTAGAAGGTTTCCAAAGCACATAATAAAGTTACTTGCAGCTCCTTCTCCCTGGGCAAGAATTTCCTGAAATAGTAAAAGGATGCTCATGTAGTAGACCATAACCTGAGTGGTTATAGGTAGTTTCAACTCGTAAGTCCCAAATTTCTAATGTGATCAGTGAGACTTACCCAATCAGGTCCTGCCCAAACTTGCATCATTATGTGCAGTTGAAACTGGAATCCCTCTCTCCTATTCAAGCCATAGGTAAAATATTATGCCATAATGGTGTGCTTTTTCACCTGCTAGTCATTTTACAGAAAAGAGAAAGAGAGAAATGGGGAGATGGTATAAAAGGAGAGAGAAAATAGAAATAAAGAAAAAGATACTAGGTTCCAAAACTTTCTTAGACATTTTCTCTCTGCCATATCACTTAAACTTCACAGTAACTCCTTGGAGGTAATTATTACACTTTTCAGAGGAGAAAATTAGAGTAGAGAATGAGATATTTTGTTTAAAGTTGTGCAAATGTTATATTGAAAATATTGTACTGAAATCCAGGCCAATATGATTTTATATCCAAGTTCTTCACAAAATTGCACATCTTTGCTTATTCTTTACTTGAATTCTCCCCAGAGAGAATGTGTCATTATCTACTCTCTGCTCTTAGGATACTTGACCTTTTCTGATACTTTAGCAGTTAGACATACAAGCAGATAATGTACCAGGATGTCTCCCAAGTTAGACTGAAAGTCCATTATTAACAAGAACTAGTCATTTTGTTATTTGGGATATCACCAACATATAGCATAGAATCTGATCCTAAACCTCAAATGAATGTTGGATTTTTTTTTTTTTCTTTATAGTGAGGGTAAATGAGTGAATATTTTACATCAGAACTTTTGACTTTGCTTAAAACTGAGTAGCTAGTTTGCCTCTATGTCTCTTTGTGTCTGTGTGTGTGAGAGAGAGAAAGACAGACAGGCTGACAATGCATTTTTCTAATCTGAATTGCATTTAAATGTATTATTGCTATACATGTTCCAAAATGGGAGAATGATTTAATATCGAGTTTATGGTATAATACCTATAAAAGCAAAGACATTTACTAAACAAGTTTGACATAAAATTAAGATAGAGTATTTTAGAAGTGTATAAAAACAGTTTATGTTCAAAAAGGCTCTAGGTGAAGAGAATTAGCGATGGAGCTGAAAGATGGAACACAATAAATAATTCTGATTTGATCCTCTTCTGTTCATATGCTGACAGTTTCCAAGCTAAAACCTATGTGTGATAAGTGATAGATAAGTAAAATCATTGTTAGCAGCTAAAGAATATTTGTGAAAAAGTTGGCCTAAAAAGTCAGCATTCAGAAAACTAAGATCATGGCATTTGGTCCCATCACTTCATGGCAAATAGATGGGGAAACAATGGAAACAGTCACAGACTTTATTTTCTGGGCTCCAAAATCACTGCAGGTGGTGACTGCAGCCATGAGATTAAAAGATGCTTGCTTCTTGGAAGAAAAGTTATGACCAACTCAGATAGCATATTAAAAGGCAGAAACATACTTTGCCAACAAAGTTCCGTCTAGTCAAAGCTATCGTCTTTCCAGTAGTCGTGTATGGATGTGAGAGACTATAAAAAAGCTGAGCACTGAAGAATTGATGTTTTTGAACTATGGTGCTGGAGAAGACTCTTGAAAGTCCCTTGGACTGCAAGGACTGCAGTCTATCCTAAAGAAATCAGTCCTGAGTATTCACCGGAAGGACTGACGCTGAAGCTGAAGCTCTAATACTTTGGCTAACTGATGAGAAGAACTGACTCACTGAAAAAGACCCTGATGCTGGGAAAGATTGAAGGTGGGAGGAGAAGGGGACGACAGAGGATGAGATGGTTGGATGGCATCACCAACTCAAGGGACATGAGTTTGAGTAAGCTCTGGGAGTTGTTGACGGACAGGGAAGCCTGTAGTGCTGTGGTTCATGGGGTCGCGAAGAGTCAGACATGACTGAGAGAATGAACTGAACTGAAATGAAAGAATATTATTTTTCATATTAACTATGTTCAATCAATCAGAATATCATTATTCCATTTTATATACAATTTAAACTGAATTATGTTTGATCCAGAGTGAGGGATACCATTTCTTTAATCTCCTCCAGCTCAAAGACACTCCAGGATCAGGATTTTGAGTGATAGAGTCTAAAAATTATTCACTAGAGATCAAGCTGCTCTTGGTCTCTATGTTCTCCCTCTTGCAATTTTCCTCCCGTTTTTCCGAATTGTCGTGAGCATCCTGAGACTCTGTCCGTTGTAGGGACGATTACCCTTTAGAATGACAGAATGTAGGAGTGGGCGTTGCTGGAGACTGACTCTGATTTAAACTGACCAGAGTCCTCCTTTTCAGCCCAAGCCTAAGTTGCAAGGACTATGAATTTTTACAAGGAGTTACTGTAATGTGAAAACCTGAAAGGCTGCTTCAAAATGGCTAGTTCAAAAAGAGCCAGTTGATGTTTATGGAGCATTGAAAATACTTTGTAGGGTGAAAAAAAAAAAAAAAAAAAGAAAGAAATATTAAGATGAAACCCAGATGAGGATAAAAAGAACTAGGGAGGAATCAGATCAAATATTTTGATAGAAAAACAAAATTACAAACCAAAGGGTGTGGGAATGACAGGGGTAGAAATCCAAACACAGAAATAGGAGACTTAAAATAAATTGATACAATCAGGGAAAAATAAACTAGATTGTTGGGCCAACTGGAAATAAAGTACTAAAATTGGAGCCATGTGTGTGACAAAGAAGCAGATGACATATGAAGCATTACAGAAATCCAGCATACTCCTGAGGACGCTGAGCTATTCAAAGGATACACTTAGAGGATCAGCACGATGAAGATAAAACATGGAGCGAGTGTCTTCCACTTAAATGGAGTATTTAGTGGCTCCAGAAATGCAGGGACCAGCTCACTAAAATACCATCAGTCATTTGGTCCAGAAGATGATGAAAGGGAGAATGCACAATGGTCCCTGGACAGAGAGAAAGGAAAGACTGATGGACAATGAAACCACAATTATGTGAAATTTCAACATCTCTTCAAAATTAATTGTTAGGCCTCCGAGGCACAGAATAGTAAAGACAGGAATGGTGAACAGGGCAGTTGACTACTTCCTGAATGAAAAAGTCCCATGTTTGGATTCTCCTCTGTCTGGATCTAGCCTTATCCAACAGCCAGGATAACTTTATTTTTGTTTTATTATACTTTAGTTTAAAAATCAACTCACACTCAGAAGTGAAAGTTAAAAGAAATTAGAATACATACGAAGGAATAAAATGTGCGTAGAATAATTTTCTTCTCAGGGATCAATAGGAAAAACAGAGATGGGTAAACAATTTCAGTAATTATGGGAAAAATTTGTCCTTTGTGATGAAAGGAACAAATTTCAAAGAATATTTCAAAAGCAATTGTCACAGCTGGAAGAGCTTCATTCATGTTAAAAATCAATGATGTTTTAACAACCCAACAATGATGTCCTAAGAACCCAGCATATGTTACTTGATAAGAAATGGGAAAATAAAAACATAAGTAGTAAAACATGATGTTCCACAAGGAAAGAACATCCAAAATGTAGAGAAGCTGTTCCGATCAAGTAAAAGTAACTTTCAAAGTTGACTTTTATTTCTGAGTCATTCTAATGGTAATCATTTATAAATTCACACTCTTCAAAAACAGACATGAGAAGAAGTTGTATCTTTCAGAAAAATGCTGTGTAAATGAAAAGGCCTTTTGTATGTGTGAGATGTCTCATCATGTTTGTGAGTTTTTCAAAAGTCTGGTGTTCAGAGGTATCATGCTTTCCCTTTAGCCAATAATCACAATGATCTAGCCTTCCTTTCTTCTGAGGAGACTTGGTGAGCATGTCTGTGACAGACCCCAGAGGAATGAGGTACAGATTGAACACGAGGCTTCTTTTTAATGTAAGGATTTACCTGTAGTTGTAAGATCTTGAGAAACCGCTCTAAACACACAAACTTTCTTTTCTTAGCTATCAATTCCAAATATGTCCTTCCCACTGACTGTATTATAGAATACTTGTCCCCAATGTTAATATATTTGTCTGAGGTAAATTTTCCAAATTTTCTAAGGGGTCAGCGTAATAATGTTTGCTGTGTCATTCAGTAGCTAAGTTGTGTCCGACTCTCATCAGCCCCAAGGACAGAGGAGCCTGGCGCGCTGTAGTCCACGGGATTGCAGAGTCAGATATGACTTAGCAACTGACCAACAATGACACAGCAACTTTTATTATTATGCCAACCGCTTAGAAAGTTGGGAAACTGCCTCAGACACATGCAATTGGATGGCTTCTACCTAAAGAATCATGCACTGCAGCATATTCTGGGACAAACAAAAAGTCAGTCCATAAACTAGCCATCATATCTTGGCTGAAAGCAAGCAGAAGAATGAAGCTGAGGATAAATCCTGATAGTGATGAGACTATGTCCCTTCATGGGGACCATGGATGCATGTCAAGTTGCACTTTCTGCCTCACATGCATGACATTGAGTTCTTACAACAACTTTTTACACAGAGGTTTTTCTTTTTCTTAGCTTTGAAAATGAGAAAAATGAGGTTCAAAGAGGTTAAAAAACTTACTCAAAGACTAAATGCAAAATTTTTTTTCTCAATGCATGAGAACAGAGAATTATACCACCAGTTTCAAGGCAGGCAATAACATTTACTTAAAGATCACAAATTAATGTGTTTTTAAATAGTAATAATACTAATAACAATAAAAATAATAAACTCTTCTATACTGCTGTAACTGGAGTAGGCAATGGCAACCCAGTCCAGAATTCTTGCCTGGAAGAATTCCTTGCACAGAGGAGCCTGGCGGACGAGAGTGCATGGGGTTGCAAAGTCAGAGGAGACTGAGCCTTCGTCGGAAGCAGAAGCATACTTCTGTAAAAGCATTACATTTTCTTCTTTTTTAAAGCCCACACTTATTATCAGCTAGCTTGAGAGCTAAGGTAATTCACTTATAAATAAGATAGAACATAGCTTCAGGGAAGTTATTTGTGATTACAAAACTCTAGTTCTTGTGTTTCCTACCTGAACTTCAACTTTGGGATGGATTATCTGGATAGTTCTTATCTTTGCCCTCCTGTGGTGCAGGGAAGTTTATTACTCTGCTTGTGGGAGGTAATCAACAAGTACTGCTGAATAAACAAATATAGGAGATAAAATCTGGGGCCTCCTTCCTTCCACTCGCATTCTCTTTACTCTCTGAATCCATTCTCCTGTGAAAGGTACAATGCTTTCCTCACTCTTAAATAGATGAGACATTATTTTTTTTTAAACAGTGATTGCTTTTAAGATCTAGAAAACACCACCATATATGTGTGTATGTGTGTGTGTGTGTGTGTGTGTGTGTGTGCACGTGTGTGTATCTTTTTCCCAGAATCTAAAAATTTCATTCCATTGCCTAAATTTATTCTCAACTTGAGTTAATTTCCTGCACTCTCAGACTGAAAACCATACCTATTCCCTATTCTTGCTGTGCCCCATTAAAGCACAGTAGTCTGTGTCTCATCAAAGGGGTGGCTGCCCTTCAGTGGCGGGTGATGTAATTGTTGGTGTAAGCTGCAGACATCTGGGGAAGGCTTTGGCAGGCCCAGCCATGAAGGTCTCTAAGATATCAGATCAGTATGTGCACCAGTAGTAGGCAGTTGCTGGAAAAACCTCCCCAGTTGGCATGCGTTTTAATGATGCGTGTGGTAAAGCTGGAGCCAGTTGGCCTTTCATCTACCCTCAATACCCTGAAGTTCTAATGATAGATAAACCCTTTATTTTTCTTGAACTAAAACACAGAATACAAGAAAATATCTGTTAAATAAAGGTCTCATTTTACATAGATGCTGAAAGGAAAAAGACATAAAGCCAATTTGGGCCATAACCACATTTTCAACATTGTTTAAGATGGACCAGGGCACATGGATGCTACAGCAATGAGCAGAACTGTGTATATTCCATGCTGACTATAGGATCTTGAACTTTTACCAAAAGCTCAAAAGATTAATTTACTTATTTCACAGCTTGCCCAGCTGTTATTCAAGAATAATTGGGATCCTAAAAATAGAGTCAAGTTCTAGCCATTTACAATATTTTTATAAAGCCAAAATGAATGGTTTCCAACTGTGATGCAGGCAGTATGAGACATTTTGTAAAGAATCACATAATCTATTCTGTGTGTCCTTCTGTCTACTGCAGACAAGCTCTCACCTTTACAGGCGACTGCTTGTTCCTAGGATAGTCAATCAACAGAGGAACAAAGAAAAGTTCCAATTTTATGTAAAAAAAAAAAATAGTTGCGTCATTCAGAAATTATTTTATGTATTTTTAAGCAGGAAGAAAAATGTTAAAATAGTCATATTTCTGTGATGAAAAGAAAGTTAAATTCACTACATTTCTGGTGAAATCAATAGCCAGTTTGGGGCATATGTGTGTGATCATTTCATCCTTCTATTTATAGTACCCAGGAAAGGAAAGATCTTTGCATCTAGCATACACAGAAGGAAAAGCTCAAAAATTCTATGCACATAATTTCTTTCCACAAGTTGAAAAACATATGAGTTAAATAGCTTAACACTAGAAAAATGATAGGAGAGATTTCTGATCGCTGTATCAGATGAATGATTTTGCCATCTTTATATATATACACACACATATATATATGTAATATGTATTTCATATATGTAATATATATTTCCCTCCATTAGTACCATCTCTGACAAAAACCATATAAATGCAATTTGCTGGATAATCTAGCATAACATTCTTTCTGTTTTTGCCTTAAGTATGGATATAACAAGGGCTTCCCTAGTGGCTCAGGGTAAAGAATCTGCCTGCAATGAAGGAGACATGAGTTTGATCCCTGGGTCAGGAAGATCCTCTAGAGAGGGAAATGGCAACCACTCCAGTGTTCTTGCCTGGGAAATCCCATGAGCAGAGGAGCCTGGCGGGCTGCAATTCATGGGATCACAAGAGTCAGACACAACCGAGGGACTAAACGACAACAATCTGTGCAGTAAAGCTGTATGCATCGATGTCGTTTCATCACTTCCTTAGACGTGCACCCGAGGACAGCCACGACAAAAGGCAGAGTGTCAATATCCACCTGAACAGAAAAATGCATTCCTCACATGCCCCCAACTAATATTATTTCCTTGGAGCTGGAGTTAATACATAAGTGTGCATAATTAAGAATGTGAGTCTTGGAGTTCAACCCTTTGGTTTCAAACGCTGGTACAGTCTCTTACTAGTGTTACATTAAGTAAACAATGTCAGACGGAGCTGGTTACGTCTTAGTCCCGTGTGAACAAATCAGAACCTCAGTCTGTATACGCATGCGTGCTAAGTCGCTTCAGTCGAGTCTCTTTGTGACCCTATGGACTGTAGCCCGCCAGGCTCCTCTGTCCATGGGGATTTTCCAGGCAAGGATACTGGAGAGGGTTGCCCAAGCCTCCTCCAGGGGATCCTCCCGACCCAAGGAGACAACCCGCATCTCTTCTGTCTCCTGCATTGGCAGGCGGGTTCTTGTCTCTAGTGTCACCTGGGAAGCCCTTGTATGTGCTTCAGGGTTAGGAAAGTAAAACCTAAGCAGGACAAATCAACGACAGATAGCAAGGCTTTCCCAAAAAGGCAAACACTTAAGTGATAGCCAATCATAAAATTTCTTTGTTCTGCTGCCTTGCTTTCTCTGTAAAAGTCTTCCCCAGTTCCCACCACTGGAGCACCCTTACCCACTTCCTGCCGCATCCAGAGGAGCCTGCTGGGCTGCAGTCCATAGGGTTTCCAAGAGTTGGACACGACTAAAGCGGTTTAGCACGCAGCACATAGCCCATTCAAATCAATTTTTGTTCAAACAACTTCTTAAAATTTTTGATATGCCTCAGTCTACCTTTTAACACCAGTTATATGTTCTCAGTCAACTTGCATCATTTCTTTATCTTAAAGTTTGAAATAATACAGAAACTCAGTAATGTAAACATGTAAATCTGGCTTTTAGCATAAATTCAAGAAATGTTACCTATTTTCATTGCTAATATGAATTCCTAGACCTTGAGGTTGATATGCCTGTCTGATACCCAAATCTCCTCATTATAATTTTAACAAAATAAAGCTTCTATGTACCATCCTCAAAATAAATAAAGATGATAAAAAGAAACACACCATATTATAATCCCCTTGTGACCATAAATGCTGAATAAACAGTTGACCAAACATTTTTTGCTTTCCTGATTAGACATCTCTAGAGCATTATTCCCTAAATTTTCACCACAAAAATCAACTGGATGCTTTTTAAAAATATATATAGATTCTAGCCATTCATCCAGAGAGTCTCATCAAGAAGGTTTCAAATGAAGCATCCAAACCTCTGTTTTAAAGAGGGCAGAAATGATTTTTATTCGGCAAGTAGACTGAACAACAACAACAAAAAAAGAACCCAAGATTTTTTAATACTTATGTATTACACAGCTGAATTTGTTTTGTTTTGTTTTGTTTTTGACAACACTTTAACAGCCAGGATACTTTATGGTTTGGGGTAAGTTATTTAAATTAATATAATATAAAGAGTCAGGCAATTGAACACTGAACAACAA
Source organism: Cervus canadensis (assembly GCF_019320065.1). Classification (NCBI taxonomy): domain Eukaryota; kingdom Metazoa; phylum Chordata; class Mammalia; order Artiodactyla; family Cervidae; genus Cervus; species Cervus canadensis. Next base: position 92,313,917 of record NC_057391.1, on the reverse strand, counting down.
AAATTTAAATTAATATTTCTGCTAAATGAAAATGTAAAGATTCTATTCTTTAAGAAGCTGTTTAGCTTTTACCAGAGCCCGTTGCTTCCATGATTAGCAAATTAACTTTTATACTAAACACCTAGAGAGTCTCTCTACTCAGTGCAACTAAACAGAATGGTTAAATAATTCTTGATTTTGCCTTACCCCTTTTCTGGCAACCCAAAACAAAAGCTGTTATTATTATAATTAAAGTTGAAGCAAAGCCCTGTGGAAACAAATTCTGGCTTTGACTTAGTGTTCAAACCTCATGAAATGAAGTTATTTTTTCATGATTTTGCAGAAAAATCATTGCAATATTGTAATTACCCTCCAATTAAGATAAATAAATATTTTTTTAAAACAACAACAACAAAAAGAATAAATATTTGACACTCATGCGTTATTTCAAGACAATGAAAACAAATATATTAATGTTTTCTGGAGCACTGAAAGCAATTTTTTCTTTTTTTTAATGTACAGAAGTGGTTCTACCAGGTGCCAAAATACATTGTATACTTGTAGCAATTAAAACTTCATGGCACTGGGATTTCCTGGTGCTCTCACAGCCTGAAGCCAGGACCAAGATCCCACAAAAAATAAAAAAAAGGATGTTAGAAACACTACGAAACAGAATGAAGAATTAAAAACAAGACGGCACACTTGGCACTGCACGTCAATAGGAGCGATGGAGCAGTCAATAAAGGGACAGCTCCTATGCAACCTTCTCGGATAGAAAACAAACCCCAACCCCATTCCTTGCTGCAAAATAAATTCTGGTCATACTGAAGTTATAACCACAAAAAATAAATTCATAAAATGCTAAGAGAAAACATTCAAAGATCATTCACAGTACAATGCAAAAGACAGAAAACATTTGTAAATTTCAAGTGCTTAAAAAAATCTGCGTAACCTTTAAAAACAGACATTAAAAAGTAGGATGTTGACACAATGAGGAATGTTTGCAAATTATGTTATAATGCACTGATTTTCTATGTCCAATTAATGAAAAGACTATCAGCAATTCAACTGAAAAATGGGCAAAAGACCAGGACATCTCTTAGTAGAGGAAAACAGATGTCTTTCAAATCCATGAAATGATGCTTGCCTTTACTAGTAATAAGAGCAACTTTAAACTATGATTAAACATATTTTTGCTTATCACATTGGAAAATATAATGAGGTTTGATATTATACTCTGTGGGCAAATGTATGAAAAAGAGGCACTGTGAATATAAACTGTTATAACCTTTAAAGAGTTCAGTTTTTCCATATCTATCATATAAAAAATACACACATTTTTGGTAGAATTCCATCTCTCAGTATTCATCTATTGGATTTTCTCCACCATGAGCTCAGTACAAACATATTCAATGTAGTAAAGCTTGTAAAATTTAAAAAGTGAAAACAAGGTAAATGTCTTTCAACAGGGGAAAGCTGAGGGGAAAAAAAAAATAGTCCATCTATATAACAGAATATTATGTAACTTTTGGGAATGACAAGTGCCTTCTCTCTATAGGCCTTCATAACATGGTCTCCATTATACAGTAAGCAAAATACAATATATGCACAAATACAAACCTATATATGCACATAATGCATATGTAAGTATATATTTAAAAACACATATATGCAATATGTTAACATTTATATTTATAGACTAACACTCCAAGGACTTTAAAAAAAATTAAGTGTCATACATTACCTCAGTCAGATAGTACATTAGATCAACAGTGATAAGTCACTTGATAAACATGTGCCCTTGATGTAATATGATGAGAATAACATTTTATATCTTGGTTTTATTCCCCAAAAAACAATACCAAACCTGTTCTTTTCAAACTGTCAATATTGGAAAAGTCTGAGAAAAGAAAAGCAAGGAAAAGTCTGAGAAACTGTCACAGCCAAGAGGAGCTGAAGGAGATGTGATGATAAATGCAAGGTGTCATCTGGGGTGGGATTTTAGAAGGCAAAGGGAGGTATGAACTAAGGGAAGCTGAATAAAGTATGGGCTTTATCTAGCAACAATGTGTCAATTCAGTTCAGTTCAGTTCAGTTCAGTTGCTCAGTCGCGTCCGACTCTCTGCCACCCCATGAACAGCAGCACGCCAGGCCTCCCTGTCCATCACCAACTCCCGGAGTTCACCCAAACCCAAGTCCATTGAGTCGGTGATGCCATCCAACCATCTCATCCTCTGTCTTCCCCTTCTCCTACCTTAAGTCTTTCCCAGCATGAAGGTCTTTTCCAGTGAGTCTTTTCTTCCCATCATATAGCCAAAGTATTGGAGTTTCAGCTTCAACATCAGTCCTTTCAATGAACACCCAGGACTGATCTCCTTTAGGATGGACTGGTTGGATCTCCTTGCAGTCCAAGGGACTCTCAAGAGTCTTCTCCAACACCACAGTTCAAAAGCATCAATTCTTTGGCACTCAGCTTTCTTTGTAGTCCTACTCTCACTTCCATACATGAAAAACCATAACTTTGACTAGACAGACCTCTGTTGCCAAAGCAATGTCTCTGCTTTTTAATATGCTGTCTAGGTTGATCATAGCTTTTCTCCCAAAGAAAGAAATAATTTCATGGCTGCAGTCACCATCTACAGTGATTTTGGAGCCCAAAAATTTTAGTCTGTCACTGTTTCCATTGTTTCTCCATCTATCTACCATGCAGTGATGGGACCAGATGCCATGATCTTAGTTTTTTTGAAGGTTGAGCTTTAAGTCAGCTTTTTCACTCTCCTCGCTCACTTTCATCAAGAGTCTCTTTCTTCCATAAGGGTCATATCCTCTATGTATCTGAGGTTATTGATAATTCTCCTGGCAATCTTTATTCCAGCTTGTTCTTCATCCATCCCTGCATTTTGCAAGACGTACTCTGCATAGAAGTTAAATAAGCAGGGTGGCAATATACAACCTTGACTTAATCCTTTCCCAATTTGGAACCAGTCTGCTGTTCCATGTCTGGTTCTAACTGTTGCTTCTTGACCTAAATACAGATTTCTCAGGAGGCAGGTTAGGTGGTCTGGTATTCCCCTCTCATTAAGAATTTTCCACAGTTAGTTGTGATCCACACAGTTAAAGGCTTTGGCATAGTCAATATAGCAGAAGTAGATGTTTTTCTGGAACTCTCTTGCTTTTTCAATAATCCAATAGATGTTGGCAATTTGATCTCTGCTTCCTCTGCCTTTTCTAAATCCAGCTTAAACATCAGAAAGTTCACAGTTCACCTACTGTTGAAGCCTGTCTTGGAGAATTTTGAGCATTACTTTGCTACCCTTGAGATGAGTGCAATTGTGTGTAGTTTGAACATTCTTTGGCATTGCCTTTCTTAGGGATTGGAATGAAATTCAGTCCTGTGGCCACTGCTGAGTTTTCCAAATTTGCTGGCATATTGAGTGCAGCACTTTCACAACATCATCTTTTAGGATTTGAAATAACTCAACTGGAATTCCATCACCTCCACTAGCTTTGTTCGTAGTGATGCTTCCTAAGGCCCACTTGACTTCACATTCCAGGATGTCTGGCTCTAGGTGAGTGATCACACCATCTTGATTATCTGGGTCATGAAGATCTTTTTTGTATAGTTCTTCTGTGTATTCTTGCCACCTCTTCTTAGTATTTTCTGCTTCTGTTAGGTCCATACCATTTCTATCTTTTATTGAGTGCATCTTTGCATGAAACCTACCCTTGGTATCTCTAATTTTCTTGAAGAGGTCTCTAGTCTTTCCCATTCTATTGTTTTCCTCTATTTCTTTGCATAGATCAATGAGGAAGTCTTTCTTATCTCTCTGTGCTATTCTTTGGAACTCTGCCTTCAAATGGATATATCTTTCCTTTTCTCTTTTGCCTTTAGCTTCTCTTCTTTTCTCAGCTCTTTGTAAGGCCTCCTCAAACAACCTTATTACCTTTTTGCATTTCTTTTTCTTGGGGATGGTGTTGATCACTGCCTCCTGTACAAAGTCATGAACCTCCACCTGTAGTTCTTCAGGCACTCTATCAGATCTAATCCCTTGAATCTATTTGTCACTTCCACTGTATCATTGCAAGGGTTTTGATTTAGGTCATACACTAATGGTCTAGTGGTTTTCCTACTTTATTAAATTTAAGTCTGAATTTTGCAATAAGGAATTCATGATCTGAGCCACATCCAGCTCCCAGTTTGTTTGTCTTTTTTTTTTCCCCCTGACTGTAAGAGCTTCCCCATCTTTGGCTGCAAAGGATATAATCAATCAGGACATCAGTCTAAGTCACTTCAGTCATGTCCGATGCTCTGTGATCCTGTGGCCTGTAGCCCTCCATGCTTCTCTGTGCATGGAATTCTCCAGGTAAGAACACTGGAGTGGGTTTCCATGCCCTCCTACAGGGGATCTTCCCACCCAGGGATCGACCCTGGGTCTCCTGCCTTACAGGTAGATTCTTAACTGCCTGAGTCATCAGGGAAGCCCCCAAGGAGTGTATGATGTCTTGAAGAAGACAGCGATTATAAGGGAATAAACACAAAACATGTAGAGGCAAAACATGTTCAGAGGTAAGTGCCAGGCAAAATTGATTGTAACAAACTAAGAGTTAACTACAAAGAAGATGAGGAAATGGATGAATCTGCAAAATCTTAAGAGTAGCAAAATCTTAACAGCTGATTGATCACAGTAATCAATCAACAGTGATCATAGATTAAATCAGAACTGTGCTATATTGAGCAGAATAAGATTAATTTGAACCTCAGTATGTCCTCTAATTTTGAATTAACTGATGATAGTATATTGGAGTGTAACTCTGGTTGTTGTTAGAATGGATTTAAATCTACAGAGTTCTTCATTTATGAGCTAGTATATTTAGAAACTCAAGTGTAACCCACCACCACCACATAGGCACACACATATACAAAATTCATCTGAATAGAAAATAATCATATTCTAGTTTTCCTTAATTTAATTAAGTGATGCTATATTATACAACTATCAAATACACATCTGCAACTCAGCAAGGCTGGTTTATTTTCAATGATTTTTGTATTTATTTTGAGATAATTTAAAACTCACAAGAAATTGAATACAGAATTCTGTATCTTTTGTCTATATAGCCTCAAATTTAAAAAAAAAAGAAAATTGGTTAAAAGCTACTAACTAAACTATATGTGTTATTTGGATATCACCAGGCTTTGCATAAAATCATCATAAAGTTTAATAAATATTAGCTGAAGACATAATATAAAGGTTTCAATTTCAGTTCTTTTCTTTCTGATTTCCTGTCATGGTAAGAGTAGCTCATTAAAGCACCAGACAGACATGGGCCACAGATAAAACTTGCTTATGCATCTCCCTCATGAGAACATATGATGGCAGTGAAGGGAACGCATGAAATGGGATATGCCAATGGGACGTTTGCTTAGTTTGTAATTAAGAATGGCTCTCTTCCTTAAATATTTGCAGGAGGGCCTAGAATTTCAACTTGCAATGATATACTGTCCCTGCTCTCGGGGAATTTATAATGTAGTCTAGACAATGCATACAAAGCAGTCAGGATGGTTTAATATATGATCAACAAGCCAGACAGACCCACTCAGACATTTCCTAATAATATGCTTTAGAAAAAAAAATGTAATCCAAGTTTTTATAACATGGAAAATAACTGATTTTTCCAACCACAAATTTGATCTTGACTAATGTTTAGGGAAGTGCATTTCTGAGTGATAATGTTTATTTATGGATTCCTTTGAGGTTGTACGGCTTTCTTATGACATTAATTTGGTGGATTTACACATAGAGTGACATGACACTAGTTCATAGAAAGTCATTGCTTTTATCTCAAAACAGCTCCTGCCCACTGTTTGCTGGAAATACAAGAATGGTCTTAAGTTTAGACCTTGAGGTCTGCATTCTTTGTTTCCTGCCCTAAATTAAACTCTTTTTTTTTTTTTAATGACCTTTCTAGTATTTTTGATAATTAGATTCCTGTTAAGTAGACTTTGGATCAGAGGTCCTTTAATTTATGATAAGTAAAACCCAAGCCACATAGTCATGTAGGTCCTTCTCAAAGAAACAAGTTTAATTTCATTAGAATTTAGTTGAAATTTGCGAATATGAGTATCTTCTCTTTTTATTGTTTTCTTTTTTTTTCATTTTTGGGGTTTTTGGTCATTGGGTAATGACAGTGATTGTTAGACTTGGACATTGGCTGGCATTTCTTCCTTTTATAATTACTTATTCTGCTCCACAAAGCTTCTGAATCTACCTATTGAAGTTCCATTTGTCTCAGTGTATGTCCAGATCAAAATTTCATAAAACGAGTAGAGCTTGTGATTTGTCTCAGACGTTGGCCCATGATGCCTGTCATTAGCCCTGATGCTTTCTTAAGTGGTAGGGAAATTAGTTTATTTATTCAGTATCCATATATGTTAAGGAATGATTAACCTGCCAAATTCCTATTCACACTGGGAATAAATGTATAATTTACCTCACTAAGTCCTACCACAGTGCCACCCTTTGGTTTAAACAGGTCATTTAGCCACTGAAAGGCTTATCTAATGAAAAATGTGCTGGCGAAACAGATCATGCTGATCGTCATTCGGATTGAATTTATCCACCGAAGCCGTTCCTCAGCTCTTGGAGATGATTGTCCTTGCAAGATTATCATCTTTGTACAATTTCCAGCCTAAAACTAAACTCAACATAATTATGTTTCAATAAACTTTACATAATAATAGTCAAGGAAGATACAGCCGCCGTGATGAGCTGAAACAAGTCAGGCTGTCCAAACTGCCTGCTGCTCAATCAAGTGCTGTGGAGTGTGTGGGAAAAAAACAAAGCAGAAAAGAAAAAAAAAGAAAGCCTGCATTTTCAGGTAGACAATGAGGAGTGGATCTTAAGATCCATCTTTTTATTTATTTTTTACATAAAATTTGAGATAAGCTTGATTAAGATAAATACAAAGTTCCCCAAATCCCATTGTACTTCAAGAAATTCTATAAGAAATAACTTGGAAATGTCATTAATTCTGACACTTAATTGCATTTCAATTTATTTTTCACTTTCTAGTCCAGAAGGATTTATAATTTAAGTCCCTTATCTAAGGGAAGAAGGCATAATTTGCTTCAATTGTCTGTGTTTCAATTGGCCTCTGGTGATCATTTCATATTTAAAGGGTTCATTTTGGGGAGATTGGTTTCTGCTTTCTGAACAAAAGGGGGACAAGCAGGAATAGCAGAGATTCCCCACAGCTACCACATCCTCCTGGGGACCACACTTAAAAGATCTGCCTTTTGTGGATAGAATTACTAGATGAAAACATATTTTTTACCCACTATCTTATTACAGTATGTTATTAATGTGAAAGCCTGCACTCCCCTATCCCTCCAGGTTACAGTTTTTGCTTTTTATTCGTGGAACTTATAGGAGAGTTAATGGGCTTTGAAACTATAATCACAAGGAAAAAAATATTTTTGTGCTTTGTTGATTCCAAGAAAATTTCTTTTTTTTTTAGTATTATTGACACAGACTGTGATCTTCTGTTTAGATAAAGTCCAACAAATTGAGTTTTTTTTCCTCTTAATAATAAGACATTTGAACATATTGAAACTTGTAAACCAAAAGTGTCATTCTACTGGAAGTAATAGTTGATCGAAAGGATGCAAGGTCTCTAACTTCTAAGGCTTATTGTGCTGTTGAGGAGTTAAATAATCAGCCAGAAAGAAAAGCAGCACTTCAATGGTAGCTATGGTTAACTAAAGAACATGCATTTTGGAACAAGATTGGAATCGTGGTTGAGCTGCTTATGTGTAATGTGACATTGAGAATTTAGTTAAATCTCTCTTGCTTCAATTTCTCCATTTGAAAGGTAATGGGGATGATATCTTCCTTTGGGGGGCTTTATAGGGAGTGTCTTATGGCCGAATTAATGTGCTGAGCACACACGGTGCCTCATACAAAACTGGCAATCAGAGATGTTAGTGTTCACTTTCTTCTTCATTTCTCCATCTCCCTGGTTGTCTTAAATATCTTTTGGGTTAAACGACTTCCTTAAGACTGACATTTTATTTACTTATCCCAAGGGGAGAGCAAAATCTATACAAATGGTGTGTTACAGACTGGTTGTAGAAATAGTTCCAATGCTTCACTCCCCCCTGGATGAACACCCTGCTTAGTTTCCAGCTCTTTCTACCAAAAGATGGTTCTTCTTTCCCACCCTTGACTTTGGGCTGGCCTCAAGACTTAATTTGGTCAATAGCATGCAGTTTCCAAGCCTAGGTCTCAGGAAATCTATGTGCTCCTGGTCTCCCTCTTGTGTTCCTGCCATGCTGTGAATACCACACGAAAGCAGCCTCCCGAAGGATGTAAGATAGGTGGGCCTAGTCACCAGATACACTAGGATGGCAAAAAGCCAATCATCAGGCATCTGAATGAGGTCCAGCAGAGGCCAGAACTGACCAGCCAAGCCTGCCCAGTGAGCAGAGATGCTGAGATGACCCATAGCTAACAGTAGATAAATGGTTGAGTTCATATCTGATAACAAGAAGATGCCTGTGATGAATAAATATTATTATTTTATGCCATTAATTTTGTATTAGTTCATTATGTGACAACATATAGCCAGTGCATGAAGAGGGGGCATGATTTCAGACTGTATTCTGTCACTTCTTGCCAATTTAGTTGGGAGATGGGAATGTACCTATAATAACTACCCAAAGTTACAGAGCACATCAAAACACTTTTAATTAAAATTCATCAATAAGAGACTTTGGGGGATAATAAGTTCTTCTGTAGTTAACTAGCACTCCCGATGGAGAAGGCAATGGCACCCTACTCCAGTATTCTTGCCTGGAAAATCCCATGGATGGAGGAGCCTGGTGGGCTGCAGTCCATGGGGTCGCTAAGAGTTGGACACGATTGAGCAACTTCACTTTCACTTTTCACTTTCATGCATTGGAGAAGGAAATGGCAACCCACTCCAGTGTTCTCGCCTGAATAATCCCAGGGACGGGGGAGCCTGGTGGGCTGCCATCTATGGGGTCGCACAGAGTCGGACACGAGTGAGGTGACTTAGCAGCAGCAGCAGCACTCCCAAAGGAGACTTGAAAACTCCTACAGGCAGTGCCTGTCTTATTGCCAAATGTTCCCTGTCAACCACTCGGGTTGCTTTACTGCGTCCATGTATGTATGCATGCATGGATTTATGTTTAGTAAAACTATTAATAAACACCTATGTTTTGGGTACTATGATCATTTTCAACTATACAAAGTAGTTCAGTTCAGTTCCTCAGTCATGTCCAACTTTTTCTGACCCCATGGACTGCAGTACACCAGGCCTCCCTGTCCATCATCAACTCCCGGAGTCTACTCAAACTCATGTCTATTGAGTCAGTGATGCCATCCAACCATCTCGTCTTCTGTCATCTCCTTCTCTTCCCACCTTCAATCTTTCCCAGCATCAGGGTCTTTTCTAAGGAGTCAGCTCTTCACATCAGGTGGCCAAAGTATTGGAGTTTCAGCTTCAGCATCAGTCCTTCCAATGAATAGTCAGGACTGATTTCCTTTAGGATGAACTGCAGTCCTTGAAGTCCAAGGGACTCTGAAGAGTCTTATCCAACACCACAGTTCAAAAGCATTAATTCTTCTGTGCTCAGGTAAGGTAGTATTAATCCTGAAATAGGAAGTTGGATTTTACTGAGGTAAAAGACATGTGAAAATGCATAATGCAACAATATATAAGTTAAATCAATATAAATAGAACAAACTCTCCCTCCCCAAAAAAAGAATAATGTATGAAGTGGTACATGGTGATAAATGGTACACATTAGTAAGTCATGGTAAGGAGTTCCAGAAAGTTGTAAGCTAAGAGATAATTGAGAGAGTATTAAAGACAAACTTTACCCCAAACTGAGGAAATGATTACATGAAGATTATTGCAAATAAGGAGGAGTTTTATTAATAAGGGATATCTCAAAGGAAAGATAAAATTGATTCAGGCTTTATAGAGGCAGGTTAAAAAAAAGTCACCAGTGAGTTTTACCGGACTCATTGAGGACAAAATGGAGGTAGTTCTGATCGTCAAATATGTGAGAACAGAGCCGTCCTGTATTTTTTAACTTTTTATTTTGTATTGGGATATAGCCGATAAAACTATGCTCTGATAGTTTCAGGTGACCAGCAAAGGGATTCAGCCATACATACACACACATGTATTCATTCTCCCCCAATTCCCCTCCCATCCAGGCTGCCACAGAACGGTGAGCAGAGTTCCATGTGCTGTACAGAAGGTCCTTGCTGGTTATTCATTTTAAACATAGCAATGTGTACATGTCCATCCCAAACTCCCTAATTATCCCTCCCCTCATTCTTCCCTCAAGCAGCTGTAAGTTTGTTCTCTAAGTCTGTGAGTCTCTTTCTGTTTTATACGTTCATTTGTATCATTTCTTTTTAGATTACCCATATAAGGGATGCCGTACGATATTTCTCCTTCTCCATCTGACTTATTTCACTCAGTATGACAATCTCTAGATCAGTCCACGATCCTGGAAATAACATTACTTCATTATTTTTAATGACTGAGTAATATTACATTGCATATATGTACCACACCTTCTTTATTCATTCCTTTGTCCATGAACATTTAGGTTGCTTCCATATTTTGACTACTGCAGAGCAGTCTTTCTGATTAGCCATGAAAAGTTGGAGGATTTCTAGATCTGTCCTGCTTTCCAGAACAGACAGTTTGGATAAGGTCAGCATTGTCAAGGGCCAAAAGGAATACTGAAGTAAGGATATTTCAATGTTTATATTGCTAATTCAAGTTGTTAATGGTTTGCATATTTATAAATCATATCCTGCATGATTTGAGTTTTTATTGCTTTTAATTCAATATTTATCTACTATTATCTGAAAAATATACATTTGTGATCCAAAAGAAAATGTCTCCAAAACTTTTTTTCACTTTACAATATAGTGAAAGGATGTCCATGTGGTTGTGTGTGTTGCAGCTGTGGAGGGTCATGGACACACTGGAGACAAAGTTAGCTTGTTTCTGGTTCTTTCCTCGAAGAGTATTTTCAAAAATATTTCTTCGTCACTCTTTGTCCCAACTCATTCCTATTTTACTCCTTAATTTTTCCCTCTTTCCCGATTCTTTCCTCTTTTTCACTCTTGTGCCTTTCTCAATTTATTTCTTTATTTTTCTCTTAAAGTTGAACCTGGATCAACCAACAGTAGTTCTAAGATGTAACACAAAGAAAATAGTTGGGGTTTCCTTAATCTGCATGATTTTGTTTTATCTTAGGACAAATTTCCTACAATGAAGTGAAAGAACCAACACTGATTGATATTTAGTTTCCAGGGTCAAAAGAAGTCAAAGCAGATCTGACTGACCTGCTGTGAGAAGCCCTGTGAGGGGTAAAGTGGCCTGCCTACTTTAAAATGATTAAAGTACGCACACGCACACACATACATACAGTCCTAACACGCACACACACATTATCTTTCTCATTTATTTTCATGCAATTTTTTCTTAGTTCCACGTCCCTGAGTCTGTCCCTGTGTTTTCCTCTCATTGGTAGTATATTTTATTTTAGAGTAGTTTTAGGGTCATAGCAAAATGAAACAGAAAGTACAAATATTTCCTGTATAAACTCAGCCTCCAAGCACAGACCTCATCCCCCATTAACAACAGTTCCCACTGGAGTGTACGTTTGTTACAGTAGATAATCCTTGATACATCACACTCTCCCAGAGTCCATAGTTTACTTTAAGTTTTACACTTGATGTTGTCGTTCTATCACTGAAGTACAGAACACTGACAACGCCAAATGCTGGAAGAGGATGTAGAGCTACAGGAATTCTCACTCATTGCTGGTGAAAATGTAACCGAGGAGTCGTTTTGGGAGGTAGTCAGGCAGTTTCTTATAAAACTAAACGTGGACCACCTGTATGGTCCAGCAATCATATTTCTTTGTATATATCCAAGTGAGTTAAAAACTACCTCCACACAAAAACCTGCTTATGACTGGATACATCAGCTTTATACATAGTTGCTAAAACCTGGAGGCAACTGAGATGTCTTTCAGCAGGTGAATGGATAAACAAATTGTAGTATATCCAGACAATTCAACACTAAAAAGAAATGAGCTATCAAACCGTGAAAATACACAAGGGAAACTTACATGTATACTCCTAAGGAAAAGAAGCCGATCTGAAAACTCTACATACTGTATGAGTCTAACTCTATAACCTTCCAGAAAAGGCAAAACTCTGGAGAAACAGTAAAAAGTTGAATGCTTGCCTTGGGTTGCCATGGGCTGAAGGAGGAGCAGCTTGAAGAGCCAAAAGCAGAAGACACTCGGGCAGTGAAAATACTTCGTGTGATACTGCAAGAATGCATGCGTGCCATCATACATTTGTCCGTATCTGCAATGCGTACAACACAGAGGGGACCCTAAGGTACGCCCTGGACTTTAGGTGATTATGTGTCAGTGTAGGTTCATCAGTTTTAGCAAAAGCATCATTTGATGAAGCAGGTGTTTGTTCGCTCAGCTGTGTCTGACTCTTTATGACCCCATGGACTGCAGCCCACCAGGCTCCTCTGTCTATGGGGATTCTCCAGCCAAGAATACTGGAGTGGGTTGCCATGCCCTCCTCCAGCGGATCTTCCCGACCCAGGGATCGAACCCAGGTCTCTGGCCCTGCAGGCAGATTCTTTACCATCTGAGCCGCCGGGGAAGCCCTGATGAAGGATGGATGTTGATAATGGAGGAGGCTATGCATGTGTGTGCACAGGGCATATCTGGGGCATCTCTGTACCATTTCCTCTATTTTGCTATAAGCCTAAAACAGAGATAAAAAAGTAAAGTCTTAAAAATTATATTTGTTGCTTTATGTTGTACTGATTAGAGTGAAATTTTTTAATATATATAAAAAATCTGCTGAGCACTTCTCCCACTTTATGAATCCTTACATGGTATCTAAAATGTACTATTTTATTTTAAATAAAATTAGAAACTGAGGACTTGAGAAGTTTAAGTGTCTTTTCTTGGAACACAAAGCTAACAGTCATGATAGTAATAATCAAACTTGGGTTTTCTAACTAGAGTATTCTGTTAATGATGATGCCATAGTCTTCTCCAGGGAAGGCAAGCCTTGAGACAGAAGGCCTGGCTTCCTCATTTGTAAAGTGAGGTTAATGTAAAGACCTACTTTGCACAGTTTTGAGAATCAACTCATGTATTTACTTTTCATATGTTAATTTAATTTTTCTGTAAATATAGATCAACCTGTTCTATTGTATTTCCTCAGGAAATGTTACAAGTCATTGATTTACAAAGCTGTTTAAGCTTTCTTTTGCTTTTCATTCTAATCCATTATCTAATATGGCAAAAAGATGTCACTCTGAAATACAAACCTGGGTCTTTTAATCACTGATTAAAAACTTCAGAGAGCCTCCTCGATCCTTAGAGTGAGGGCTCCCAAATCAGCTACACATTAGGATACATCTGGGCACTTTTATTTTTTATTTTTTGGGACACTTTTTAAATATAAAAGTTTGTCCAAACAATTGCTGACCACCACCTATATCTATTGAATTAGAATCTTTAGGCATCGCCAAAACCATCTACACTCTTATTGTTCTTTCTACTCTGGCTGCTTCTCTGCATTCAAGGCAAATTAACTTATGATTCTGTGTTAAGTAGCACTGAATTGTTTTTAATTGTTTTAACTCTCTATAGATTTTCTTTTCTAAGATAAAGCAGATTTGCATATATCTACCAAAGCTTACTGAATGCTTGTATGCATGTCAAAAAAGACTTTCTTCTTCCCTCCTATCCTAATTCTTTCAAGTTTTACAACTTTACCAGGCAACTTTCTTCATCTTGGAGACAAGTTCAGGAATTTAAAGTCAAACTCAAAATACAGCATCACATTATGTAAAGAACACAAGTGGAGCCAGGATCTTAAAGCACTCAGCATTTTAACAATATGGAGAACGTAGCTCATGAAAGTTGAGTCACACTAGAAACGGCAAATTCTAAAGGACTGTAAGCCTTTCCAAACTCCTCCTTCTGATCCTACATCATGATTGCCTAGAAGCAGATGTTCGTCCGGGGTCAAGTTTTCCTAATAGGAAATATCAGCAACAGATAAAAACACAGCAAAAAGTAAAGGTACCACTGTTTTGTTTTCTCAAATGTTTCTAGGACACAAGCATATTATCTAAGTGTCATTTAGTAGTTGCTGAATTTCTCTTGACTTTGCTGCAGTCATTTAGCTTTCCAGGGATTGAACCTGCTCCCTTGGCAATGAAAGCACAGAATCTTAACCATTGGACCACCAGGAAATTTCCCTCAGTTATTCTTTTGGATAACAAGGGGAATATTAGTAGTTATAGAGCTATTAAGGGCGTTAAATATTTTATTATGTATTAAACACTTAGAAAAATGCCTGGATATTATAAATGTTATCTTTGTCATCATATTTCTTGCCTTTCTATTTTCTCTGGTCTTTTTCTGTGCATCAGTTAGGATTCAATGAGAGAAACAGACTCACTAGGATAAATATATCCCAGAGCTTGTGGGATCCAGCTTGTTCTTGCTCTCCTCAACTTCTTTAAATACATTTTCCCTTCTTGACTATCTGCCCTCAGTCTTCAAGCTTCGGCATCAGACATGCATACAATGCCCTCATAGAGACTGCTTAAACCAATTCCCACAGTTGCTTAAGGCCAGATCTCTATAGCAAATCCTTTCATATAAATTCACAATTCAATCTTCCAAAACTTCACTTAAAGATACAATTGGAAAATAATACATATACTTGCATGCAAGGATGTTTAGCACAACATTGTTTAAAAAAGTAAAAAAATAAATAAATAAATGGAATAAATGCATTCACAAAGAAAATGAAGATATCTTCATTTAGCTAGCTAAAGGCATTAAATATCCACTCATTTTACTTTTAAAAATGTATATATATTACAACTACATATAAAATCTAAGCAATATACTAAATTTTTATGTTTAAAAGATAATGAAGCATCATTTTCTAAGTGTTAAATGATTAATTTTCTGCACATGGGATTATAATAATTTTTCTTATTTAACTAAACTTTATATATTTTATGAATTATCTATAATAGTCATTAATTGTTTTTATTGTAAACATAAATTAAACATTCAAATAATGCTAAATAAGCTAGAATGCCATAAGGATAATGAGGAACAAAAAAAATAATAGTTTACTAAAACAATACTAGAACTCAACTAGATGAATGAGAAAATGGTATGAACTGATATTTTTAAAGAGAGTTCATATGTTAAATACTAATTTGAAAAATCACATTGAAGATCATATAAACTGTTTTAAAAATACAATGCTGCCTATTGAGTGTGGCATATAATTGGTGTTCAAAAATTACTATATTTTCTTTTTAGTATAATACAGAGTACTAGTAAATTAGCAAAAGGTAAAAGAATTAACCTATGCAATCTTGGTAAGAATGTGCAGTACAAGCAAAACTCTCAGGCGATTCTGGGAATACAAACTTTTAAAATATTTATATACTTTGATATAGTGATCTAGTTCTGGCAAATGGTTCTAAGAACATAATGAAACTGTGGGTAACTATCAAAGATGCTGACAAACACACATGTACATAAATACTCATCATAATCTTATTAATAATAACAAGGAAATAGATAAAAACATAAGCTAAACACTATTAAATTAGTCATATAAATTATAGATCATGCATAAAATGAACTATCATGCAACCACTGATAAGTATGTTTATAAAATACTTTAATTACATAGAAATGCTTATTCAGCTGAATTGTATTTATAGTAAAATGGGACAAAATGATCCAAACAGCAAAAATACTGGGGGAAAAAAGTTAAGAATAATGATCTTTAAGAAAAGCAATTTTAGATACGTTCTTAATGCTTTGTTATAGTTTTGAATATCAATAATACCATGACAATTATTTTCCATATTAATTGGGATAAAGAGACAGTGAGGGCTTTGAGGCAACTGAAATAGCATATGTATGAATAAAAATCCATGGTACTTACAGAACTTGGAAGTTTAACAAAGCAAATGAAGCATTCACTTTAGCCATCGGGTTAATAGGTAGATAGGATCCTTGTCATAAAAGACCATGTGAGTTATGTTAAGGAGTTTAGATTTTATCTTAGGCCTTGGGAACAGAATATAATTTTATCAGAGAAAATGATGAGCTAAGAAGTGCATTATATATTAACATTTACAAGAATAACAATTATATCAACCAGACAACAGTTATTTAATGTCCATTCTGTGCCAAGCCCTATACTGAGTGCTTTAGGTGTATCATCTTCTTTATGCCTTGTGGCCTCTGCTTTGACGTAGACATTCTACTTGAAAATGTTGGTACTTTAAACAGATGCTAAAGCAAATATTTTCCTTCTGGAAAGTCCACATTCTGTAGGCATAATATATAGAACATAGAAGAGCTAAGAGGAAAAAAGGGGGGGGGGCAGGGATCTGAAATCTGAACAAATAAGCATCACTAAACTATTTAAAAAAATGTAAAGTAGGGTAGAGACTTTATTGGAAAGGATTATTGTAATAGGGGAAAGGTGACTATGGCCAACAAGCAGAATACTCTGACTACAAGATCTGCGAATGCTATGCAGAAAGAAATGTCCATTTACTGGGAGAGACAATAGGGCTAGGAGAACCTGGTGTGGGGGAGGGGGTGCCATGAATCGTTTCTAAGGAGGTCACATGATTGTCACGAGGGGCCGCATGCTGGTTCAGTGAGTGCTAGTCTTGTTTCATGCTCCGTCTTGCCGCAGGTGCGTAACACGTCATGCATGTGTGTGCCCAGTCATTCTGCCACGTCCAGCTCCTTGTGGGTCCATGGACTGTAGCCCCCCAGGCTCCTCTGTCCATGGGATTCTCCAGGCAAGGACACTGGAGAGGGTGGCCATCCCTTCTCCAGGGCATCTTCCTGGCCCGGGATCAAACCTATGTCTCTTGCATCTCCGGCATCGACAGGCATATTCTCGACCATCATTGCCGCCTGGGAAGCCCAACCCAGATCACAGTCTTTGACACGTGGGCAGCGCCATCACCTGCCCACATCCTGGCCCCACTGTATGCTCACTGCTCATGCCTCTCTTCGCATGTTGACTAACTCCTGGACTATTACGAGATCCTCTTGTCTAGTCCCTGCATTGCCTCTCTGACACATACTTGGTCCTCGGTTCTTAACAAACAAATCTCATTGCTATGTCACTCCAGCAACTGCTGTGGACTCTCCACTGCTTAGGACCTGGAGCCTTCTGCCTTCTGCTCCAGCACTTGGTGTTTATTATTAAAGAAACGTGTTAAATAGATAGCTAGTGGGAAGCTACTATATAACACAGGGAGCCCAGGCTGGCACTCTGTGAAGAGCTGGTGGGTATACCGGGAGGGGGGATGGAGCCTCCACAAGGAGGGGCATGTGCCTGCGTGAAGCCTCTTCAATCATGTCTGACTCTGTGACCCCACGGACCGTGGTCCTCCAGGCTCCTCTGTCCATGGGCTTCTCCGGGCAAGAATACCTGAGTGGGTTGCCACGCCCTCCACCAGGGGATCTTCCCGACCCAGGGATCAAACTTGTGTCTCTTGTATCTCCTGCACTGGCGCCACCTGAGAAGCCCCCAGAAGGAGGGGCTATATGTATACAAACATGTCAGCTTGGTGTTGCGCAGTAGAAACAAACATAGCTTTGTAAAACAATTATCTTCCCATTAAAAAACTTAAAGAAATGAAAGGAATACGCCGCCCAGACAAGTGTCCTTCTTTGTTTAACCCTACCATCAACTTCTAAAACCCTAAAGCCTCAGGTCTCCTCGGCCTCCCTATACCTACAGCTTCATCAGCCAAGTGTCCACATGCCACCTCTTTGCTCAACCTATACGTACTGATCTCCCAAAAGGAGCTTTTACCTTCTACTTAGCTTCAATTTTATATTCCCATCATACGTTCCTGTGGGTACAGCCTATTATCTTTTCATATCTGAGTTCTCTTACTGTGAAGTGCTCATCCTATATTAATTATTAAATAAATATTTGATGAATGGATGAATGTGCTCTTTATAGCTTGTTCTTTCAGTCTTTCTGCAAAGTTGTGCTTCAGCGTCTGGATCTGCATCTTTCATCTTCTCTTTCTTGACTTCCTATTCAATGTTTTCTCACATTCACTTTCATGTTAGTAACCTTGCATCATAGTTTTCTGGAGGCCTAATGGGAAAGCAGGAAGATAATTAGTTCGGCACATTGGTGTTGCTATAGCTGCCATGTTCTGTGGGAATCACTGCTTCTTAATACTTCATAATATGTAAGCTCTTGTATGAATGCCTTCAAGTAATTATTCAAAGGTACAAGCAACAAGGCATGGCCAAATAGTGTTGAATGTTACAGAGATGTGTGTCTTGAGTCTAATGTACTGAAATATTTTTCCTTCAATGATGCTTTGTAATAAATCAGCATCAGAAAGTTGAAAAGCTTTGATTACACTAAGAGGGCTTTCTGGATAGCTCAGTGGTAAGAAATCTGCCTGCAATGCAGGAGACAAAGGAGATGAAGGTTCGATCCATAGGTTGGAAGCATCCCTTGGAGGATAAAGTATAGCACGTGAAATCAACATCACTTCTCTTCTTATGCAAAGAAGAATATGGAGAGAATAACCTATCAAGTGACCCACAGTATTTAAACTAGCTGAGTTAAACCTTGAGAATCAGTCCTTTGAAATACATTCGTATCTTTAAATGGATCTGGGTCACTAACAACTAACTAGATTGTTAAATTGAAAATAGTACAGTGGAGAAGTCTCAGCATGAAACAATGTCTTCTTAAAAACTATTTCTGAGATATGAGTTCATATGCAAATGGGAATCGATAGCCTTGTCTGTGCTCAGATTTGATTTGACACTTTTACAAGTGACTTTTAGCAGATTTCCATTTCAGTTGTCGTAGTCTGACAACCAAGGGCTTAAAAATTTCAAACCCTCTGAGTGTAAAATAGTGTTTAAAAAGATTTTGAAGGTCTTGGAATTAAGCTTTGCCATTTGAAAAAGTTTTAGAAAAAAATGAAATAAATGAATGTTTATTTCTGGAAAAAAAAAAGAGAACATATGGAAGGAACTCTGGCTTCTAAGCCAAGGGCTCTAGGAAGGTTAGATCTGCTAATTGCAGCTGTCCCCGCTTATCTGTGGTTTCACTTTTCCTGATTCCAATTGCCCTAGATCAACTGCAGCCTGAAAATATTAAATGGAATAATCCAGAAATAAATAATTCATAAATGTTAAATCACATGATATTCTAAGTAGTGTGATGAAATCTTGCACTATCTAGCTCCTTCCTGTCTGGGACATGATGCATCCCTCGGTCCAGTGTTAGTCAGCTATTGACCCTCTGGGTTATCGTATTAACTGTCGATATCTGAGGGCTTATGTGGAACTCACTCTTATTTTACCTATTAATAGCCCTAAAGTGCAAGATATGTGGTGCTGACAATTCAGATGTGTCAAAAAGAAGACAAAAAGTTCTTCCTGTAAGTGAAAAAGTGAAACTTCTTGACTTAATAAGGAAAGAAAAAGAGAACTGTATCCCAAGTTTTCTAAGATCTATTGTGAAAGTGAATCATCGATACATGAAATTGTGAAGAAGGAAAAATAAATTGATGCTATGCTTATTGTTATACTTAAAATTGCAAAAATTATGACCACAGGGCCTGAAAAGGTATTATACTTGTACAGTACTTTGAGAAATAGGAATCACATTTACACAACTTGTATTACACTATATTTATATAACTGTTCTATTTTATTATTAGTTATTGTTGATCTCTTACTGTGCCTAATTTATAAATTAAACTTTATCACGGGTGTGTGCTCAGTCATGTCCCACTCTGCAACCCCATGGACTATAGTCCACCAGGCTCCTCCATCCATGGGATTTTCCAGGCAAGATTGCTGGAGTGTGTTGCCACTTCCATTTCCTCCTCCAGGAGAACTTCCTGACCCAGGGATTGAACCCATGTCTCTTGGGTCTCCCGTGTCTCCTGCATTGACAGGCATATCGTTTGCCACTGTGCCACCTGGGAAGCCCCTTACAGTGGGTATGTATATTTAAAAAAATAAAATAAAAGCACATATACTATCTGCAGTTTCAAGCATCTACATGTCCCTTGTAGTGAAGGGGGAATTACTGTGTTTTTCATGCATATAATAGATAGCTCTATTCTTGAAATTCTTCATTTCCAAGTGGAAGTATCAGGACGGAGTTGCTTCTGATCACCCCTTTATCTCTAGCCCACCGCAACTTTGATATTCAGTATGTTCTTCAGAAAAGTAGCAGTTCCACAATTCAGTGTGTTTGGGATATGTATTTCAGGAATTTGGAGAGCATTTTAGAGCTAGAAGGTACCCTTTCACTTAGAGTTTGAGGATACAGAGAGCTACAGTGGTTAGGAAGACCCTCAGGCCAAGTTCCAATCACAGGCAGTGTCAGAACCTGAGTCCCCACCTGATATCAATATTCTGTTTCCTACAATAAGCCATGTGCTTGTGCTTAGTTGTTCTGTTGTATCTGACTCTGCAACCCCTTGGACTGTAGCCCATCATGCTCCTCTGTCCACAGGGATTCTTCAGCAAGAATATTGTAGCGGGTTGCCATGCCCTCCTCCAGGGGATCTTCCTGACCCAGGGATCGAACCCAGGTCTCCTGCATTGCAGGCAGATTCTTTACCATCTGAGCTACCAGGGAAGCCCAAGAATACAGGGGTGGGTAGCCTATCTCTTCTCCAGGGGAATGTCCTGACCCAGGAATCGAACCAGGGTCTCCTGCATTGCAGGTGGATTCTTTACCAGCTGAGCTATCAAGGAAGCCCACAATAAGCCATACTCTCCCTTAATTGTGACTAGCAAACTAAAATAAGACTCTTAATTTTATTTAATTAGTTTTTTTCTTTTTTTAAACATTTCTTGCTACCATATGCAAATCACTGTAGAATAACACTTCCTTAAAGCCACATGAACCACACTTTAGATCTCAAAGATGTGCCTGTGTCTGTTTGCCCTTTCTCATGTCTATAAACATAGCCTATATTTGGTAGAAAACTCCATGAATTTATGAGCCTCTGGAGTAGATGTGAGATGTAACAACTAAATTGTTACTTGGAGATAAGGGAAAAAAAAAACACAATAATAAAATTAAAAATAATCAATCTATCCCTTTATATGGGTACAATACATACTGAGACACATCATCACTCAAGCTCCTCCTCTATTTCTTCGGAATTAGATCAGAAAGGAAATGCTGGTGTTAGAGTAATCTGAAGCTTTGATGTCTTGTCTTTTTTCCCTAGCCAGGCAGTTTTCGGAATCGGCGCCATGGTTTATTGAGCACATGCTGAATTGCTCCATTCTATTTGAGACTCAGAAGGCGATGGTCATCCAGGGGTGAACACATGCTTCAGGGAGCTTTCCTTTAAACATGGTGGCTAATTACCATTACCACTAATTTAAGAGTTTAGCGATTAAATAAAGTTATTATATTTAAAGGAATGTGTTATTTCTTTTACACGTCTTGGAAAATGGAAGATACCAAGGTTTTATAGAATCTCCTGTTACAATGTAGCTGGCCCTATCCATTGCTGCCTATCCAGAATTATTCCACTCAAAGCGGCCAACTTGAGTAGAATTGAGTCATATATTAAATAGCTCAACAAATATTTATTGAACTCCTTCAGCTCCTTCACACTGGGAATACAGCGGTGAACAACACAACTTCCTACCCTCATGAATTTACATTTTAGTAAGGAAAAACAAACAGTAAACAAATAAATGAATTAAAAATCCACTAGGGACACCAAGGGGAAAGTGCAGGGAATGGACTGGGAGACTGGGACTGACCCATATACTTTGCTGATATTATGAATAAAACAGATAACTAAGGAGAACCTACTGCACACTGCGGGAAACTCTACTCAGCGCACCGTGGTGAGCTAAACGAGAAGGAACAAAAAAACCAACAAACAGAGGACATATGTGTACATACAGCTGATTCATTTTGCTGTATAGTAGAAAGTAACACATCATTGTGAAGCAAACATACTTCAATAAAAATTAGTTTAGAATGTCTATCAGGAATTTCACCCCTAATTCCCCAGGTTACAGAAGCCTAACTGCCCATTTGTTCTTCATCCCATCTCCAAAACACTGCCGTTTGTTTGTTTGCTTGCTTATTTTTTTGTTTTAGTTTGACCATCCTCTACTGGCTCTTTCTCGTCTCACTGTTTGCCCTCCAAATTCTCACAATTAAACTCACATCATACAATTAAAAAATACTCTCACATCCTCAAAAATTTATAAAATGATATCTTTGCTACCTCCGTGTATGCAAACTTTCCTGAAAGCCTGACTTCTGCACTGGGCAAAGGTAATGACTGGTCTGGGGTATCTCATGTGGTACTAGTGATAAAGACACTGCCTGCCAATGCAGGAGACATAAGAGATGCAGGTTCAGTTCCTGGGTTGGGAAGATCCCCTGCAGGAGGGCGTGGCAACCCACTGCAGTCTTCTTGCCTGGAGAATCCCATGGACAGAGAAACCTTGGGGGCTACAGTCTATGGGGTTGTAGAGTTGGATACGACTGAGGTGACAGAATGCACCCATGCACACGTTGACTGGCTCATCCTCCAAATCCATCTTCCCAGCTCTTGCCAAACTGAGATCTGGGAACCACACAGGGTCACCACTGACCTTACGATTTTCAGGCTACTTTGTTCATCTTCAAGTCAGGCGTTCACTACCATCTATCACATGGAATGTTTTAAATGCCACTGAACTGCCAACCTGAAAAAGATACTCAAATAAATGAAAACTTTTGCTGCTCTCAGACAAATTTCTCTAATTTATTCGCCATACTATAAGCTAAGCTGACCTTTCCAAAATGCAAATCTTATCGTGTAATTCAGACACTTACAGCTTATTTCAATAACTTCTATTTCTTTTAGTTTAAGAAAGCATTTAAATAAGCAATCCTTTATTAAAGTTCCCATGTCCTAGTACAATCTGCCTCCTAAATCTTCTCTATATCCACTTTTTCACTTAAATGTCACAAATAGGTTTCTTACCAAGAAGGATCTTAACTTTTCCCTTAGATTGCCTTGTTCCCATTTATCCTTTAAATCTCAGCTAATTCAAAAGAATCTCCAGCACTACAAAATAGGTATTAGTGACCTCCCAATTCTCACACAAGACCTATGCTAATAGTTGTTTATTTTAACATTTACCTTTTATTGTAAATTGTATGTTTTTTGAGGACAGAAACTATTGCTGTCTTGTCCGATATATTTCCAGGTCCTAGCAGATGAAGAGTGAAAGTGAAAGTATTAGTCACTCACTTGTGCCTGACTCTGCGACCGCATGGGCTGTAGCCCATCAGGCTCCTCTGTCCATGGGCTTCTCCAGCCAAGAATACTGGAGTGGGTTGTCATTCTCTTCTCCAGGGGATCTTCCCAACCCAAGGATCAAATCGCGGTCTCCTACATTGCAGGTGGATTCTTTACTGTTTGAACCGCCAGGTAAACCCATATGAGGAATAGTCATAGATAAATATTGATTGAATGGATGAAAGATACTTTGAAATATGTTATTTTGAAGCTAACGCTACGAGATAAAACAGATTAGAAAATACAAATAGTGGTTTTTGTGTCCTTCAGTTCTCTGAATCGGACTATGTTGTGAGAGAATAAATAAAATGTTTAAGATTACAGATTTAAAATTGGGCAAACTCAAGTCTGACTCTACTTCTGCTTGCATTTGAACAAGTTGCCTAAATTTTCTAGGCACTTTCCTTTCATTATAGTAGTTTGTAGCATTCTTCATATAGCATAGTTGAAAGGATTAAATACGGAGGCATTCAAAAATATCTGGTTCACAGCTTACCCAGAACAAAGTTAATGTTCAGTAATATCAGCTATTGAGATGAGTATATATATGAAATCCTTACAAAATCAGGTCATCCAATTTAATAATTCATTTTCTCACATTAAAGAGTCCATTTTTTTTTCCTGGTATTCAAACAAATTTGTTTAATGCAGGTGACTTTCATCTATAATAGATACATGAACCTAGCGTACAACCTGATGTAGATAACATATCTACAAACTGTCAGTTTATTAACTAGTCTTTGCTGTGTACATAGCTCATTAGTTACAATGCAGGCAAGACAAAGATCCTAGGAAAACAGCTAATAAAGGGAGCTGTGGTCTGGATCAGATAGATCTTCTTTTGAATGCAAGTGGACAGAATACCAGCAACAGTAGTCTCACTGAATGCTGACACTGATGCCAGTCTCCATGATTCTCTTGGTCTGTTTAAACAGGACCATAGGATGGCTTTCTCAAATCTGTCTCTTCTATCTTCAAAGCAGGAAGAAAAAGGAAAGCAAGTTTTTGAGATACCCCCAGAATTGTTTCCCCAAACTATACCATGCTGTAAAAGTGAGTGTTTTCCAGTTATGTTGGAAGGTAGCAAGAGAATATCAAAACCAGCCAGTCTGATACAATACGTACTGAATTCTTGGGTTTCCCAGCTGGCGCGAGTGATAAGGACCCTGTCTGCCTATGCAGGAGACACAAGAGATGCAGGTTCCATCCCTGGGTCAGGAAGATCCCCTGGAGTAGGAAATGGCACCCCATTCCAGTATTCTTGCCTTGGAAATCCCATGGACAGAGGATCCTGGGAGGCTACACTCCATGAGGTTGCAAAAGGGTCGGACACGACTGAGCAACTGAACACACACATACTGGATTCTTACTAAGTTCTGGAACCTGTGTAAACATTTGATTTATGTTTTCAATTGCGTTAGATGCAAATGTGTCCGTTCCATTCTTCAACTACCCTTCTCCCCCATACAAGCGTACACATTAGCATCTGAAATTAAATGATGCACTAAATCACTAGTTCATCTTGAATTTCCTGGAAGAAGAATTGACCTTACAACTCTATGACCATTATCTTGAATATTCATTGAGGTCCTCCTTCAGCCCAGTGCTGAGATTCCAGGAGGAGGGGTGTGAGTTTGGTTTTCAGTCTAAATGCACAGGCAGGCCCTGCATGCAGAGAGAAGGCAGACAAAACAGGCATAAAAGAATGGGTAAGTGCCTGTTTGGGAAGACTGTGGTAGGTGAAAATTGATATGAAATTTGGAAAGCTAATTTGGAAAGATGCTGAGTACAGTATCCTTCAGCACAGGTGTTGAATACACGGATAAGAAAAGTTTTGGGAACCTGGAATGCCAAGATATGTAATATGGACTTCACTTTAAACAAGAGGAAACTGATTTTTTCTGAGCAGTAGTGAAGAAATAAAAGAACATAAAAGAACTATACGAAAACCAATAAAGTAGAAATGCTAATCTATGAGATTTTTTTTTTTTTTTTTTTTTGAGAAACAGGGCAAAGCAGGAAGAGTCAGGGAATGGTTTGGGAAGGCTAGAACCTGTTCTTACCAAAGTTACATTTTCATGGAATCCTTCCTTGAATTGAGGGCAGCCAACACTTGGATATATCGCAAGAGCTTTTCTTTTTGTAAGAAACTCTTTTC
Organism: Cervus canadensis; assembly: GCF_019320065.1. NCBI lineage: Eukaryota > Metazoa > Chordata > Mammalia > Artiodactyla > Cervidae > Cervus > Cervus canadensis. The sequence continues at coordinate 92,288,284 of NC_057391.1, read as the reverse complement.
CAGATGTAACAAATATATACTCTAAATCAAAGGCATACACCTACTATAATTCAAAAGAAATGCTTTTTTAAAAGAAGTTATTACACAGCTCAGAACAAAACACTCCATAGATAGCAGAGGGTGAATTCCTCAACAAGAGCTTTTGACTTCACATAACTTTAAAGACCTTGAATTTTTCAAGTCCCCCTGCCTTTGTGATTGGTTAGATTAGAAAAGCAGAAAGGTTACGTATTTAGAATAAAAGACTGTTTGCCAGTGAGTCATTTGAAAATGGCAAAGGCTTTATATGATGGTAGCTTACAAAGCCGTTCATGTATTTTTGCTACTGAAAGTCTTCGGCTCAGAAGAAAGTTCTGGACTGGTAAACATTATCATCTGACTGATGAGTTCATTTTCCCTCCAAAGCGTGTGTAGCACAATGAATCATGTAATAAAGAGGTCAGCAATTGTAGGTTTGCATCTAACTATATTTTAGAAGTGATTCAATACATTTGCACAATAGGCAGTATAAGTCATCTACTTCATGTTTCCCCATTCTATCACAGTCACAAGAAACTGACATTTTCTTTTGGATGATTGGAAACTTGAGTATCCTTGCGTTAGTTTATACTTTCCTTCTTGAATGTAACTTTCACTATTTGTAGATTAGAAAGTATTTTGAATGATAGAAGTCAATGCTGTGAGTTATGTGAGTAGCACCCTATTCTGGAAATGATAAAGTCTGTATATTGTGCTCATATACTGATATAATTGAGGCTATTACAAATAATGAAGGCTATGAAAATATTTTAGAGTTATGTATTGTCATTCTTGAAATTTGAAATTACAGTGGCCTATGCTGGAAATTTTTCGATGATCCAGCGGTGTTGGCAATTTGATCTCTGGTTCCTCTGCCTTTCCTAAAACCAAGCTGAACATCTGGAAGTTCATGGTTCACATACTGCTGAAGCCTGTCTTGGAGAATTTTGAGCATTACTTTACTAGCGTGTGAGATGAGTGCAATTGTGTGGTAGTTTCAGCATTCTTTGGCATTGCCTTTCTTTGGGATTGGAATGAAAACTGACATTTTTCAGTCCTGTGGCTACTGCTGAGATTTCCAAATTTGCTGGCATATTGAGTGCAGCACTTTCTCAGTATCATCTTTCAGGATTTGAAATAGCTCAACTGGAATTCCATCACTTCCACTAGCTTTGTTCATAGTGATGCTTCCTAAGGCCCATGTGACTTCACATTCTGGGATGTCTGGCTCTGGGTGGTGTGAGTGCTCACACCATCGTGATTATCTGCGTCATGATGATCTTTTTTGTACAGTTCTTCTGTGTGTTCTTGCCACCTCTTCTTAATATCTCTGTTTCTGTTAGGTCCATACCATTTCTGTCCTTTATTGTGCCCATCTTTGCATGAAATGTTCCTTTGGTATCTCTAATTTTCTTGAAAAGATCTCTAGTCTTTCCATTCTGTTGTTTTCCTCTATTTCTTTGCATTGATCGCTGAGGAAGGCTTTCTTTTCTCTCTTTGCTATTCTTTGGAACTCTGCATTCAAATGGGAATATCTTTCCTTTTCTCGTTTGCTTTTTGCATCTCTTCTTTTCACAGCTATTTGTAAGGCCTCCTCAGACAGCCATTTTGCTTTTTCACATTTCTTTTTCTTGGGGATGGTCTTGCTCCCTGTCTCCTGTACAATGTCACGAACCTCCATCCATAGTTTATCAGGCACTCTGTCTATCAGATCTAGTTCCTTATATCTATTTCTCACTTCTACTGTATCATTATAAGGGATTTGACTTAGGTCATACCTGAATGGTCTAGTGGTTTTCCCTACCTTCTTCAATTTAAGTCTGAATTTGGCAATAAGGAGTTCATGATATGAGCCACAGTCAGCTCCTGGTCTTGTTTTTGATGACTGTATAGAGCTTCTCCATCTTTGGCTGCAAAGAATATAATCAATCTGATTTTGGTGTTGACCATCTGGTGATGTCCATGTGTAGACTCTTCTCTTGTGTTGTTGGAAGAGGGTGTTTGCTATGACCAGTGCGTTTTCTTGGCAAGACTCTATTAGCCTTGCCCTGCTTCATTTCGTACTCCAAAGCCAAATTTGCTTTTTACTCCAGTTGTTTCTTGACTTCCTACTTTTGCATTCCACTCCCCTATAATGAAAAGGACATCTTCTTTTGGTGTTAGTTCAAAAAGTCTTGTAGGTCTTCATAGAACCTTTCAACTTCAGCTTCTTCAGCGTTATTGGTTGGGGCATAGGCTTGGATAACCCTGATATTGAATGGTTTGCCTTGGAAATGAACAGAGATCATTCTGCCATTTTTGAGATTGCATCCAAGTACTGCACTTCAGACTCTTTTGTTGACCATGATGGCTACTCCATTTCTTCTAAGGGATTTCTGCCCGCAATAGTAGATATAATGGTCATCTGAGTTAAATTCACCCATTCCAATCCATTTTGGTTCGCTGATTCCTAGAATGTCCACATTCACTCTTGCCATCCCCTGTTTGACCACTTCCAATTTGCCTTGATTCATGGACCTAACATTCCAGGTTCCTATGCGATATTGCTCTTTACAGCATCGGACCTTGCTTCTATCACCAGTCACATCCACAACTGGGTATTGTTTTTGCTTTGGCTCCATCCCTTCATTCTTTCTGGAGTTATTTCTCCACTGAGCTCCAGTAGCATATTGGGCACCTACTCACCTGGGGAGTTCCTCTTTTAGTATCCTATCATTTTGCCTTCTCATACTGTTCATGGGGTTCTCAAGGCAAGAATACTGAAGTGGTTCACCATTCCCTTCTCCAGTGGACCACATTCTGTCAGACCTCTCCACCATGACCTGACCATCTTGGGTGGCCCCACGGCATGGCTTAGTTTCATTGAGTTAGACATGGCTGTGGTCCTGTGATCAGATTGGCTAGTTTTCTGTGATTATGGTCTCAATGTGTCTGCCCTCTGATGCCCTCTCACAACACCTACTGTCTTACTTAGGTTTCTCTTATCTTGGACATGGTGTATCTCTTCATGGCTGCTCCAGCAAAGCACAGCCGCTGCTCCTTACCTGGATCATTGAAAAAGCAAGAAACTTCCAGAAAAACATTGATTTCTGCTTTATTGGCTACGCCAAAGCCTTTGGCTGTGTGGATCGCAATAAACTGTGGAAAATTCTGAAAGAGATGGGGATACCAGACCATCTGACCTGCTTCTTGGGAAACCTGTATGCAGGTCAGGAAGCAGCAGTTAGAACTGGACAGGGAACAACAGACTGGTTCCAAATAGGAGAAGGAGTACATCAAGGCTGTGTATTGTCACCCTGCTTATTTAACTTATATGCAGAGTACATCACAAGAAACGCTGGGCTGGAAGAAGCACAAGCTGGAATCAAGATTGCCGGAGAAATATCAATAACCTCAGGTATGCAGAGGACACCACCCTTATGGCAGAAAGTGAAGAGGAACTAAAAAGCCTCTTGATGAAAGTGAAAAAGTTGGCTTAAAGCTCAACAATCAGAAAACTAAGATCATGGCATCTGGTCCTATCTCTTCATGACAAATTGATGGGGAAACCGTGGAAACACTATCAGACTTTATATTTTTGGGGCTCTACAATCACTGCAGATGGTGACTGCAGCCATGAAATTGAAAGGTGCTTACTCCTTGGAGGAAAAGTTATGACCAAACTAGACAACATATTATAAAGCAGAGACATCACTTTGCCGACAAAGGTCCATCTAGTCAAGGCTATGGTTTTTCCAGTGGTCATGTATGGATGTGAGAGTTGGACTGTGAAGAAAGCTGAGGGCCGAAAAATTGATGCTTTTGAACTATGGTGTTGGAGAAGACTCTTGAGAGTCCACTGGACTGCAAGGAGATCCAACCAGTCCATCCTAAAGGAGATCAGTCCTGGATGTTCATTGGAAGGACTGATGCTGAAGCTAAAGCTCCAATACTTTGGCTACCTCATGCAAATAGTTGACTCATTGGAAAAGATCCTGATGCTGGGAGGGATTGGGGGCAGGAGGAGAAGGGGACGACAGAGGATGAGACGGCTGGATGGCATCACCGACACGACGGACTTGAGTTTGGGTAAACTCCAGGAGTTGGTGATGGACAGGGAGGCCTGGCGTGCTGCAATTCATGGGGTTGCAAAGAGTCAGACACGACTGAGCAACTGAACTGAACTCATGCAAAGAGTCAGACACGACTGAGCAACTGAACTGAACTCATGCTGAAAATTTAATCTAAGTTTGAAATTGTTTAGGAAAGTAAGAGTTTGGGATTTGAGAGTGATGGGAATGAAGGTAATTTTTAATACATTAAGGTAAATAATGCATTTGGTGTAGTATTGAAAAAATTTAATGTAAAAGGAATGCTCAAAAAATAAATAATGTTAGGGTTAACATATAAGTGTTATATGTTGTTAGCCCTAATGTTTAAGAGATGAGAATACCAGACCATCTGACCTGTCTCCTGACCTGCCTCCTGAGAAATCTGTATGCAGGTCAAGAAGCAACAGTCAGAACTAGACATGGAACAACAGACTGGTTGCAAATCAGGAAAAGAGTACGTCAAGGCTGTATATTGTCACCCTGTTTATTTAGCTTAAATGCAGAGTACATCATGAGAAATGCTGGGTTGGATGAAGCACAACTTGGAATCAAGATTGGTAGGAGAAATATCAATAACCTCAGATATGCAGATGACACCACCTTTATGGCAGAAAAGCAAAGAGGAACTGAAGAGTCTCATGATGAAAGTGAAAGAGGGGAGTGAAAAAGCTGGCTTAAAACTCAACATTCAAAAAACTAAGATCATGGCATCTGGTCCCATCACTTCATGGAAAATAGATGGGGAAACAATGGAAACGCTGACAGACTTTATTTTCTTGGGCTCCAAAATCAATGCAGATGATGACTACACTCTTGAAATTAAAAGATGCTTACTCCTTAGAAGAAAAGCTATTACTGACCTAGATACATATTAAAAAGCAAAGACATTATTTTGCTGACAAGGGTCTGCCTAGTCAAGGCTATGGTTTTTCCAGTAGTCATGTATGGATGTGAGAGTTGGACCATAAAGAAAGCTGAGCACAGAAGAGTCGATGCTTTTGAACTGTGGTGTTGGAGAAGACTCTTGAGAGTCCCTTGGACTGCAAGGAGATCCAGCCAGTCCATCCTAAAGGAGATCAGTCCTGAATATTCATTGGAAGGACTGATGTTGAAGCTGAAACTCCAATACTTTGGCCACCTGATGCGAAGACCTGAAAAGACCATTTGGAAAGACCCTGATGCTGGGAAAGATCGAAGGCGAGAGGAGAAGGGGATGACAGAGGATGAGATGGTTGAATGGCATCATCGATTTGATGGACTTGAGATTGAGTAAACCCCGGGAGTTGGTGATGGACAGGGAGGCCTGGTGTGCTGCAGCCCATGGGGTCGCAAAGAGTCTGACATGACTGAGTGAGTGAACTGAATTGAACCCTAATGTTATTATTTATTTTTTTGAGCACTCCTTTTATATTAATGCTTTATATTATATATAGCATTATATATATATATTATTATTATTATTAAAATCAGCAATTATAGGAAGATTAGCTAAAAACAACATCAAGATTTCTTATGCTTACTTTATTGTTTTTAAATCCTTTAGCAAATTATTGAAACATATCAAGGTAGTTCATTATCAAAGAATCATTTAATTTTATTGAAGACCTCCTATATCAAAGTTGCTCTTCCCAAGACTTTGCTGACCACACACAAAAAAAGCAAATCTGACATGGTCCTTTTTTAAAGGCATTTATAGCTTATTAAGAAGAATGTGACATTCCTTAAAATAATATGATATGCTAGGGTCATCAAGGAAATGATGAATAAACTTCCACAGGGGTTCAAAGGAGAAGATGACTTTAGCTGGACTTGGCATGGTCTGTAGGAGGCATCAGAAAAAATATCAGAGGTTATCACTTTGACAGAAAATTTAAAGGACAGCTCCAATTTAGACCTGCACAAAAGGATGATGCTGCGCAGGGTGGCCCAGGTAGAAATAGCAGTGAGCACTCTTTCTTTAAAAGTTGCAGGCAGTGGCAAGTAGAACTGTAGGAATAGTAGGCTTGGACCTGATGACACAGGTTTATAACAACACTTCATCTAGTAGGTGATTGGGAGCCACTGAATGTTTAACTAGAGAAATAAAAGAAAATGCACTCTGGGAAGATAAATGGTATGGTTAGTTGGAGTTGGCTCAAAAAGAAGGTTAAAAAAAAGTTTAATGAGGTTATTACAGTAATATTTTAGTCTTCATGAAGTAAGAGGAGGAACTGACGGAGTACAGAAGATGGGAGCTGGATGTGTTAATATTACAGAACTGAATTACTTTAATGACTGGTGTGTGTGGGAGATGAAGTGCATAGTCTGGGAATATGTCCCATGGCCCTTAGAATGGGTCTCGTTAGCGCTCCTCCTGGGGTGGTCAAAGAGGACAGTAGTTACTCTTGAACTCATAAAATGATGTCCTGTTCTCAAGATGTGAAAATTCTCTCCTATCTTCTTTATGGAAACGTATAAATATTAAGAACTGCTCACTAAACTGAATACAATCAGTAACATTTGATGCCTTAATTAAAGACTGGGATGGGATTTCTGTTCCTTGAAAAATTACGCTAGGAACACAAGAATAACATTACCCTAATTAAGACTTGTCTAGGATGGTGATTCACCCTGAGATTTATAAATTATCCCAAGACAGTTCCTAATAACTAAATTTATCTTTTGACCTTTAAACGTTTCCTCAAGTGCATGTTGCATTTAATCCACCAGGTATTTCTTGCCTAGCTGAACTTGAGGTAGGAAGAAATGTAAAAATTCATACTTGAAAATCTCAAGATCACTGAAACAATAAGGCCAAGCCAAGAGCTAGAGCTTGAAGTCAAGCATTTAACATGTCCTTCTCTCATTTCACTGTGAATGCAGAGTCTGCAGTCACACTTAAAAGAAATCATTTCTCATTCAAAATTCATTACATCTTAATTGCAGATTTATTAACAAGCTGGCAGCTTTGTATTGATTTCTGCAGGATGTTGTGGAAAGTTGGAACAGGCATAGAGCACCTTGTAGAATTGACAGCATTTCACACAAAGTGGCAAGGGTGTTGTAACATGCAAACACTGGAAAAAGAGATGAGTGTAACAGAGCATTCATCAGTGGTGGAGGTGAAATACATCTCAGAAAATAGGAGAAAATGCATATAGGTAGCTGAGATCCATAATTTTAATATGAAAAGTACAATGAACTTTCATTTAACGTATACTTTTCATTAATTTTTAATGTCAATCTCATGCCTACATGCTAGGTTTTTCTGAAGCAAAAATAATATTCATGACATGTTAGAGACTATAAGATGCCAAACATAATCAAAGACTGAGTATCAAAGACGTGTCATTGCCCACAAATTTAAAGAAAAGATTCCTTGTGTACATAGCCTATTAAATTCTTAGATGAAAAGGGAAAACCTCAATCGTTAGTCTAAACAAAGTTAATATGCATTTTATTTGAACATCAAGATGGCTAATATTTCAGGTTTGATTTCTGTATTGAATAATTTTAAACCCAAACAGACTAAAGAAGCAATTGTAAATAAAATACTCCCGTATATCACTGACAAATAGAGGTGATCATAGATTTGGGATTCCTGTTCCGATACACAAGAGGGATCATTTCAGAAAAATCTGAAAAACAGAACAACTTCCATGTACCTCTAAGAAAACAAGCATGTCCAAGTCTATGCTCTGTGAGCAAAATGGCTTTAACTTTCCCCTCAGCTTGATTAAATGTTGGACAGGCTTCTTTCTGACTGCAAGCCCTTCACCTCCCTTTTCCTGACTTCCCTTTGCATTAGAAAACTTGCAATTGTAAATTCCTTCTCTGCCTCTTTGAGTCTCTGATAATCCAGAATGTTGTTTCTCAAGGTAAAAGTGGTGGGAGTCAGCCCAAGAACCCAGATTCCTTGCAACCAGGTCCTAGTCTTCTGTCCCTTCTAGGAAGGGGGACCAGACAAAGCGTAGTTCCTATTTCTGTCTAATTGAAGGCTTCTGAATCCCCTTCTCCTAACCCTCCCAGCTGCTTTCTAAAGCCTAAAAGTGAATATGTGAATAGAGCAGCTTACAGATTCTTCCTTTAAAACACCGACTTTAAAAAAAAATCCCCAATTTTCGTCACTGAATAATGCTCAGTCTGGGAAGTTGCCAGATTTTTGACTTTATCTCCCCCTCTGATGGAACTTTTGAAGACGAGAATAGCTGCTTTGGATTCTATTGTGCACAGATCAATGCCTGAGACTTGATTGAAATGTTTTATTTCAGTGAAATTGTTCATGGAATCACATGAGAACTTATGTCATGACAAGCACGTTATCTTTCATGTCCACACTTTCATAGACAATTAACACAGAGCCTAATAAGACAGTGGAACCATCTTTACTTACTTTGTCTTCCAGCTTCCCAACAAGACTGTGAGTCTTCCTACAAAATTTTTTCATATTTTACAATGAGCAGGCTATAACAATGACACTTCTATACTATATTTGTGTATTCCCTAGAGCTATTTGGCAGCAAATATGATTTTGCTATATAAATTTATGTGTTAACTTAATGATTTAGATGTTTACATTCTTAAAGAAACAAATAGACCAAGACTCAACAAATATATTTTATTGCTATAATTAACAATAATAGCAATGAAAACATGTATAATTTTATAATTTATTGAGTTCCCATCATGCACCAGCCACTTGAAATTATTTTGCTTTTTCTAACAAGGTAGTGATGACTCCATTTTACTGACAAGAAAGCTGATGGCCAAGGAGGTAAAATAAGTTGCCCAAACTTACATAGTTTGATTTATAATTCATAGCTGTTTAATTTTAATGTCTGTGTTCCTGCTATTAAGCTGTGTTGTTTAATTACCTACAACAGTTCCCTGAGCTAGCAAATATTTAAGAACACAAAACTGTTGTCTGTTGATAAAAGCCTTCTCTAACCTCACTCACTACCCTTCCCAAACTACGCTTAAAGTAGAACATCATTCCTTTCTTCATAATATTTTTTTCAAAATTTGCAAAGGAAAGTTTTAATTCTTGGTTCACATTCCAATCTTCTCTGCTTAGGCTGTAAGCTCCACTCAGGAATTTCTGAGTGAAGGGCACTGGGTTTGGTCCGGGTGAGGGGATGGGGTGGGGTGAATATACTGCCTAACAGTACCTGGTTCATGGTGTGGTCCAAGTGTGTCTGGAGGACCAGCCTTGTTGGTCCATGACAGTGCTTATTCTCCTAAGGTAGGGACATTTCCAGAAATCTATTTTCATTCTATGGTTTGTCCTTTCTTAGTCTTTGTAGCAAAATTCTACAAAATAACTACAAAGTAGAACTTGGCCTAATATACCATTCTAGAGTATTAGTAGTTAGTGATTGGAAAGACATCTTAATAACGTTCAGTGGTTCACCCCAACTAACTATGCCTATAGTTGGCATTTATTCAATTCTGCTTTTTCACCTAAGGTCACTATCAGTACTCTAGAATTAGACATAGATATATTCCACTAAACTCTTCTTCCTTCCTCTTGCTTTCTTGGTTGATTTTTCCATATCCATTACATATGTATATTTGTTTGATCTAAAAAACATCTCAGGTTTTTGCACCTGAAATGAGTTTTGGGAAACAACTTGGATTTTTTTTTTTTTTTTTTTTTTTTTTTTGGTTTGGAATAGTTACAACAGACTTCCTGAAAGAACCTCTTTTGTGACTTACAACTTGACAATTCAAACACTCATCTGCAAGTATCAGACCATCTTGACTTTGTTATTTTTCAGGAGATAGAAGTACAGGTAGTACTGTGAGCGCCTGGAGGAAAAAGCCCTCAGCTTTGCTCACATCAGTCACCCATTATGGTATTTTCAGCATCTCCTTTGTCATCCGAGAGCATCATAACATTATAGTTTAAACGATATGTTAGAAGTTGTCTAGAAAAGAGGTGCCCTAGGTCAAAGGTTGACTACATCTTTTGGATTAAAACTTCTCTTATTTGGGAGTTACGCTATCTATGCAGTGAGGCAAAGCATGCAGTGCTTATGAGAACAGAGTTTGTAATCAGAATTTCTGGGCACAAATTTGATTTCTCCTCATTATATCTGTGCACCGTTAGAGAAACTATGGAACTATTTGGGGACTCACTTTCCTTATTTGTAAAATGCAGACAATAATAGGACTTGACTCACAGATTGCTGTGATGACTAAATAAAATATTTTAAGGTGAATAGAAACATTATGTAAGTATTTGTAAAAAGAACTGTCTTTATCTTAGACTATGAATTTTGAGTATTTTGTTAGCACAAATAAGGGTTCAATTGTAAAAGCTATGTTTGAATCCTTTATCTTAAGAGTCACATCTGTTGTTGTTCAGTTGCTAAGTCTTACCTGACACTTTGCAACCTCACAGTCTGCAGCACACCAGGCTCCTCTGTCTCCCACTGTCTCCGAGTTTGCTCAAATTAATGTCCATTGCATTGGTGATGCGCTCTAACCATCTTATCCTCTCCACCTACTTTCTCCCTTTGCCTCCATCTTTCCCAGAATCAGGATATTTTCCAATGAGTTGGTCCTTTGCATCCGGTTACCAAAATATTGGAGTTTCAACTTCAGCATCAATGCTTCTAATGAATATCCAGTGTTGATTTCCTTTAGGATTGACTGGTTGGATCTCCTTGCTGTTCAAGGGGCTCAAGATTCTTCTCCAGCACCACTGTTCAAAACCATCAATTCTTCTGTGCTCAGCCTTCTTCATAGTCTAACTCTCACACCTGCACATGACTGCTGCTGCTAAGTCGCTTCAGTCGTGTCCGACTCTGTGCGACCCCATAGACGGCAGCCTACCAGGCTCCCCCGTCCCTGGGAGTCTCCAGGCAAGAATGCTGGAGTGGGTTGCCATTTCCTTCTCCAAAGCATGCATGCCTGCTAAGTTGCTTCAGTTGTGTCTGACCCTCTGTGACCCCATGGACTATAGCCCACCAGGCTCCTCTGTCCCCTGGATTCTCGAGGCAAGAATACTGGAGTGGGTTGCCATTGCCTTCTCCCTGTATAAGAATACTGTAGAAAAACATAACTTTTACCATATCTTTGTATATAGTAAATCTTTGTATATCTTTGTATATAGATGTTGACTATAACTTTGTCAACAAGGTGATGTCTGTGTTTTTTAATATGCTGTCTAGGTTTGTCATAGCTTTTCTTCCGAGGAGTAAGCGTCTTTTAACTTCATGGCTGCAGTCAACATCTGCAATGATTTTGGAGCCCAAGAAAATAAAATCTGTCACTGCTTCCACTTTTTCCCCTTCTATTTGCCATGAAATAATGGGACCAGATACCTGGGGTGCTGTATGAGATGAGACTAAAAGACTGGCCATTTCAGTTTTCTAATTACTCACAGTAACTCTCTAAAGAAGCTTGTGTCGATTAAGCCCTTATTTTTATTGCCAGTTTCCAAAGGATACAGCTTAAACAGACATCCCAGACCATTCCCAACATCATAAGAACCACTTAACATTAAATGTGAATTACAGCTACTTTCTCTCTCTGTTAAATTGATGTATTTTCCTTAAAAGGAAAAATGACCAATCTTGTTATAAAATGTGAAGCTACCAACGGTATCTAAACAAAGCAATTAAAATTAAAAACAAAATTAAAAATTTTCTAAATTAGAGACATTCTAAATTAAAACAAGCTAAAGAATGTCTCACACACCCAAACTTGCTGCTTAACATGGCCATCAGAATCAAAATCTTGTCCCTGTTTATTTTAGCAAAAGCATCGCCCTGGAGCTAGCCAGGGAGACTTCAGCTGAAATTTTCTTCTCTGTCTGCTTCCTAATCAAATCTAGGATGTGGCTAATGAACTTGAAGCCCTCTCAAGATTTTCCTGTCTGTCTGATTGTAACACTGGTTCAAAGACTCCTTTTTAGCAATTTTTTGGTAAAGGTACCTAAATAATAAAGCAAGAGGACTTTGATGTAGTCTGCTGCATTTATGAATTAGTTAGTACAAGGAAAGTCCTTGGGTCACTCTGGGACAAATCATGTCAGATATTATCTCTACAAGAAATTTGGGGAAAACTTTATTCCAAACTGTCCTTCGGTCTGTTTATGTTTCCATAAAATACAGAGTCTGTAAGCCCTTCTTACTGTGTAGACCCTAATGCTGGGAAGGATTGAGGGCAAGAGGAGAAGGGGGCAACAGAGGATGAGGTGGTTGCATAGCATCACCGACTCAGTGGACATGAGTTTGAGCAAACTCCAGAAGATAGTGAAGGACAGGGAAGTCTGGTGTGTTGCCGTTCATGGGGTCACAGAGAGTCAGACACAACTTAGCAACTGAGCAACAGCAACGATTTATAGAGCGTACTATTCCAAAATTTTCAATTCTTCTAGTCTTTTCTTATATATTTTATTGCTTCATTATTTTAATAACTTGCTCTATTCTCCTCTGGGCCCTCATTTAAGTCTTAATTTCCTGATTTAAGTATAGGACCCAATAGATAAAAGAATGCTTTAATTATGACCTTAATTGCATTGCTATTCCCAGGAGAGTTCCCTGGTAATCTACTTATATATCTTATGGACTTGTTTACTTATTAAAAAGAAACACAGTACATTGCTAATTGTGGTTGAAAATTAATTGAATCAGTTTGAGAGAATTTAGCCAAAGGAACATCTTCCAACTTGTAACATTTGAACTTCAATTACATCCTACTGTTAGGGGTCGGATATCAATCTTTTTTTATCTGCCAATTTCTTTATTACTAAAAGAAAATATTTGAGTTTTTTTATTACTAAAACCATATAACCTATTCTGGATTTGTATGGAAACTACAACATCTCAATATGCGTGTACTAGAAAAGGTTCTTTGGTTATGAGTACCAGAAAATTGCTCTGAATAAGTTAAACAGGAAATAATGTGTGGGAAGATTTTCAGAGACTTAAAATCAACAGGAAGATGAAGAGCTGACTTGGGAAGGAGGAACACCAAGGCAGATCTGGAAGCCATAGCTATGGCACTCCAAGTAACACTACTGGAATCTGCAAAAATAATACTAATAGCCAGCACACATCAACCAATATGTGTTTATATCCGATAGTTCATTTAATTATTATCACAACCCTATGAGTTAATCGTTATTCTCCCCATTAGTAAAGGAGCTGACTAATGCACAGTGGTTAGGCTAAGCGATGTCACACATCCAGTTAGTGGGAGAGTCAGGATGAAACCAGGCAGGCTGATTCTGACGTTCTGTAAAACACTGTTGTCACTTGTTATGAGAGAATGGCAATATTTAGCTTTTTAAGGAACCTCCATCCCGTTCGCCATAGTAGCTGCATCAATTTACATTCCCACCCACAGGGTGAGAGGGTTCCCTTTACTCCACACTCTCTCCAGCATTTATTGTTGGTAGATTTTTTTGTAGATTGTTTTGTAGATTTTTGATGGCCGTTCTGACGAATGTGAGGTAGCAGTTCATAGTAGTTTTGATCTGCATTTCTCTAATGATTAGTGATTCTAAGCATCTTTTCATGTGTCTCTTGACCATGTCTGTAAATCATCTTTGAAGAAATATCTATTTTCCCCCTACTGGGCATATGCCTGAGCAAACCACAATTCAAAAGGACACATGTGTCCCAGTGTTCACTGCAGCATGTGTATAATTACCAGGATGGGGATGCAACCAAATGTCTGTCAAAGAGAAATGGACAAGGTCATGGTACACACATGCAATGGGATATCACCAGCCATAGAAAGGAACAGAAGTGGGTCATCTGTAGAGATGTGGATGGACCCAGAGTCTATCATGTAGAATAAAATAAGCTGGAAAGAGAAAAAGAAATACCGTGAGTTAATGCATGTGTGTGGAATCTAGGAGAATGGTACGGATGAATCTATTTGCAGGACAGGAAAAGGGATGCGGACAGAGAACAGACATGCGGACATGGGGCAGGTGAGGGAAGGGTGGGAAGACCTGGGAAACTGGGATTGATGTATCTGCATCACCATGTGTCACATAGATAGCAAGTGGGAACCTTTAGTATTAACACAGGGCTCTCAGCTCAGGGCTCTGCCATGATTTAGACGGGTGAGACGGAGGGTGGGCGGGCCGGCCAGGAGGGAGGGGGCGCGTGTGTGTGTGCGCGAGTGTGTGCGTGTGTGTGTGTGTGAGAGTGTGTGCGTGTGTGTGTGTGTATGCACGCGCGCGTTCAGTCACTTCAGTCACGTGTCCGACTCTCTGCAACCCCATGGACTGCAGCCGGCCACGCTCCTCTGTCCATGGAATTCTCCAGGCAAGAACACTGCGTGGGTGGCCTTGCCCTCCTCCAGGCATCTTCCCGACCCAGGGGTGAAGTTGCACCTCCTGTGTCTCCTGCATTGGCAGGTGGGTCCTCTACCACTACTGGCACCTGGGAAGCCCCAGGGATATATTTGCTTATAGCTGATTCATTCTGTTGTGCAGCATTATAAAGCAAATGTACCCCAATTTAAGAGAGAGAGAGAAAAAGAACACCAAGATTTCTTAGTCTCTTTGATTTGCTTTTTTTGCTCAAAATTCAAATAGAATGATAAGGTTATCAGATTAGCCTAGTTTGAGTCTATTTCCATCCTTTGGCTAGCAGAGGAAGAAACTCCAATTACAGTCTGACCAGCCTAATTCCAATGAGGAAGGGCTAATTTCTCATAATGAAATTAGGGCACAGTTAGAAAGGGGAAATGGATGTCAAAGAAGCAAAATTTTAAAAAAGCTATGCTATAAAAAGCCTGCCCTTTAACACACTATACTGAAACGAATATATGAGGTTGTCTTCCTTATTGCATAACACCTGAGCAGGTAAATATAGTAATGTGTTTCATATTGCTGCTTTAATTTGATACGAAAAATACATGAGTAGCCACATATTTGAATTCTAATGGACTAAAGTTATCTTGATTGAAATAGTTTTCACTTTGTAACTGTGAAATTGCTTTTGTTTGAAATAAAATAGTCATTGCAGTAGTATAACAGAAAGAAGTACCTTCTGGGCGGAGCAGCAAAGATGTTGGTGAGTTGTTGTTTTTTTTTTTTTTTTGACAAGTGTCTTAAGAACAGGATATTTTCATCAAGTGGGGTCAAGAGGAATCTTATTTCTCAGAAGGAAGCATGAGAATCACAAACTGTCTTTTTTTTTTCTCCCACACAGAACAAAGCATTGTTCAAGGTCACTATGAGTGCATATGCATTTGCAATGTAATGGAATATGCAATTATTCATAAAACTAATTCATCAGCTATGGAGAAAGAAATCTTCGAATGAATGCATGCTCAATGTTTTAAGGTAAGAACATTATTCACATACGTCGCTTGTGTTGGCGTTGTTGAACTAGGCTAAGGTTTCTTGCTCTTGTTTGCTTCTTTCATGTGATTTGCTAATTTCATGCTTCCAGAATGTCAACAAGGATAATAAAATAGCAATTTAAGGCCACATTAAAAGCTGGACTAAATGCACCATTCTACTGAAGACATTAAAACAAAATGACAGTGTGTCCTCCTACCAGAAGGCATCTTCGTAGCTTTAATATAGAGTAGGGAAGAAAAGACCTTTATTTCCCTCCCCCTTCTTCTGCCTGGGGCTGTTGTAGCTCTGTGGGACTGGAAACCCTGGCCTATACTTGCTAAAATAAGTGTTGCTAACACCACAGAATTTTCTTTTCATGTAGAACATTCACTTTCTTCTCATGGCAGGTTTTGTAAGATTTGAGGAAAAGTTTATTGTTTACAGAAAGAGTGGAGCAGGTAACTGGCATACCACACTGATCAATGTGTGCCGGTATTGAAGAATCCTGGAGAAACTGAAAGATTGTAACTGACACAGACACAGTATTGATACTCTGTATAAAAGAGGCAGCTAATGAGATCATCCTGTGTAGCACAGGGGCCCGTACTTAATGCACTGGGGTCCCCAAATGGGGAGGAAGTCTGGAAGGGAGGGGATGTATTACTTGCATTTTGCACGTACTCATTTTGCAGCATGGCAGAAACTAACAGGACATTGTTAAGGCAACTGTGCTCCAGTAAAAAATAATTAAAAGCAAAACAGTGGGACTGCATTCTCCTCCTTCTTCTTGGGATGTCGCAGGAAAGAAGCTCAACTGGAAACTGGAGAATGATTGATAAGCTTAATTCTCTCTCTACCCCAGCTGCGGTTTGAGGGCTGTTGATGTTTAGGGCGCTGAATCAGGAACTGAATCAGGGTCTCTCCTCCCCACTCCATCAGCCCCTCACAAACCTGCCAGGCAGGCCTGGTAACAATGCTTTCTTACATGGTCTTTCCTAACTGGTTTCGTATGGATTCTTCAACAATATTCATTGGACAGTTTTCCTATCACACTTTGCATGAATTTGTAAGGTTGTCTTCACATCATTATAAGTAATAATAAAGGGAAAAAGTCAGTAAAGGACACAGGAAACGTTCAGAAAAAAAGATTGAAAACACATCCAAAAGTAGCTTCAAGTATCTGTTAGAACTAGCACTACTTACTGAAACCACTTCCCTACTGACTGTCTTCATGCAGCCTCCTGACACATTCTTTCAGTAGGAAGAGAAAATGTTACTTAACTTCACAGGGGGTGAAACTAGGAAAATTTAAGTCAGTGATCCAATGTGAGATTTTTTTTTCAACAATATTAATATAGCTATAGTATAAATATTTTAAATATACTTTTCTGTTGAGAACATAGGCAAAAATTTCAGAATTCTTGTGAAGCCAATTCATTTTACTTTTCATCTGACTAATGGCAATTCCAAACACTGCATTTTTGAATGTGAGAATTTGTTTTTGTGAATTTGTATATGTCTCATAAAATTTAAAAGCTGAGGAAGCCTTGGTCTCATACACAAGAATAGCACACATTAACTTCTGATAACTTTTTAATATATTTGCACCCAACTTTCTTGACTACATTTCATTACTATTTTAATCCTTTGCCATTGAGTCTATTTTCATTATGGATTTTTGAGATACACTAGTGTACAATGCCTATAAAAATAGTCTCATAAGGATTGTCTTTCAATTGAAATTGGAAGTGTAGGAATAACATTAGGCGAACTTTAGTACCCTGGACAGGACTTTACTAAGTATTCTAGAAAGAAGTATGTCTGGAAAGAGACAATTCATCAGATAGGAGTTAATTCAAGAAATCTCAACTGTCCATTTCTGTATGTAAATAAAAGTAACTGCAGATGAAAGTTATCTAAACAAAATTCTGGTGATCTAAAAATAATGCAACATTTCAAAAAAAAAATCATCACAATAACTACTGGATGTGGGTTGTTTATTATGGGCTGGACATACTTCTAACCTAGGCTTCCCTTGTGGTTCAGTCAGTAAAGAACTCCTTGCAAGGCAGGAAACCTGGGTTCAATCCTTGGGTCAGGAGAAGGGAACCCACATCAGTATTCTTGCCTGGGAAATCCCATGGACAGAGAAGCTTGGTGGGTTACAACCCATGGGGTTGCAAGAGTCGGACACAACTTAGCATCTAAACCTCCACCACTTCTAATCTATGCTAAAGCTTTCCTCCCCGACAGAGATTTTGGTCAGTACAATCATAGGCCTCTCTGCTGTTTCCCTTATCCTGACTTGACCTAGGGAAGAGAAGGTGGCTTATAAAACAATCTGTGCATTGTCCACATTTGACTCATCCCTGCCCTTTATTTTATATGGGAGCAAGGTTCTTCCCAGAATCTTGAGTTTCCTTCTGTTCCTCCCTGTACTAATGTCACCTGGACTCTCACTTGTGATTACCTTGGGCTCTGCTTACACTCTGCCTGTGGCTGATAAACTTCGTCCAGTTTGTGGGTTTACTTAGGAGACTCATCTGGCTCTCTCTCAACCGTTCTGTTCTTCCAGCAACATTAAGTACATCTTAGTGTACTTAACATCTTAATGTTCCATATCTATTTCTTGTCTTATTTCTCAAAATATCAGGGCCTAGAAGAGAAATGCTATTCATCACGGGTCTTCTTTTTGAAGACCCAAGTTTCACAACATTGAAGACAAGAGTGTCTTAGTCCATTTAATTCATTCAATAACTCTTAAATGTCTATTAGTCTCATCTTTGTTTTGCTCAGTCACGTCTGACTCTTTGTGACCCCACTGACTGCAGCAGGCTAGGTGTCCTTGTCCTCCATCATCTCCTGAGGATTACCCAAACTCATGTCCATTGACCTGGTGATGTCATCCAGCCATCTCCTCCTCCGTCATCCTGTTCTTTTCCTGCCTTCTGTCTTTTCTGGTATCAGGGTCTTTTCCAATGAGCTGGCTTCTCGCATCACATCAGGTGGCCAGAGTATTGGAGTTCCAGCATCAGTCCTTCCAATGAATATTCAGGGTTGATCTCCGTGTAGTTCAAGGGACTCTCAAGAGTCTTCTCCAACATTTTGCAAGGGAGAAATGAGAAGCTCAATAGTTAAAATGCTCAATACCACATTGTGAATGGTTGAGCTAGGGTCTGAACAGTATCTGCCTATCTCTAAGCCCCATATTCTTAAATCTGCAATGTGCTTTATAGAGTCACTGAGATAAGGGATTATTGGTCTTGCTCCCTCATCTTCCTGATGAGGAACAGAGTCAAGCCAAAATGAAGTTAATTGCTCAAGGTCATGCAGCTTATCATTGATTATATCAAGCCTTGCAACTGGGTTTTTGCACTTGTCTTCTATAAATTTGTAATCAAGAAGTAGCTGAGGCAAAAGAAAACGTTGCCAGGTGTGGCTAAAATCTTTCATAACAAATCTGATGCCATATTTGCATTTGGCTACAAGATTTTTAAAAAAAACTGCAAAAGCATAATTAAATATCCATTTTCAGCTTGGTTTAAAATTAGAATGAAAAAATGCCAGCAATTATTTTCAGTAGAGGGCAGAGGCTAAGGAGTTTTTAAAAAGAGAACAGCCAAATTTTATAATTTCTGTAACTAAGGTTGAACCAATTATGCAAAATCATTTATCTATAGAGCATGAGCATAAATTATTTTTGTATTGCTAACTAATACAAAATCTATTCTGATGCTGTTATTCTTTCATTATGAACAAATTTGATGATGAAATTATCATTTTCTGACTTGACTTGTAAATTCAATCCTTATACATCTATGACTGCTACAGGAGGAGATTCAACCCAACAATTTAGGTACTCTAATTCTTCTGATTTATATTATCTGACAACCCTTCTCAACCCTTTAGGTGCACTGGGAATCTCAAGTCTTGTATTAACCTATATGTACTTTGGTATCCTCCTACATATCTGCATTCACAAGCAAAACAGAGAGCTTGTGCAATTAGTATAATTCAAATATCCTTCATAAAATGTTATTTTATGTATCAGTTCAGTTGCTCAGTCGTGTCTAACCCTTTGTGACCCCATGGACTGAAGCATGCCAGGCCTCCCTGTCCATCACCAACTCTCGGAGTTTACTCAAACTCATGTCCACTGAATTGGTGATGCCATCCTACCATCTCATCCTCTGTCATCCCCTTCTCCTCCCCTCTTCAATCTTTCCCAGCATCAGGGTCTTTTCAAATGAGTCTGCTCTTTGCATCAGGTGGCCAAAATATTGGAATTTCAGCCTCAGCATCAGTCCTTCCAATGTATATTCAGGACTTATCTCCTTTAGGATGGACTGGTTGGATCTCCTTGCAGTCCAAGGGACTCTAAAAAGTCTTCTCCAACCACAGTTCAAAAGCATCAATTCTTCATTGCTGAGCTTTCTTTATAGTCCAACATATATTTTATGTATGTCAGTTAGTTATTATTGCTAAGTCCCCCAAACAAAGCAGCTTGAACACCTGGCTGTTCACTAATATTTCTCATGATCCTCAAGGCCAGGAGACCTTGACTGTTACCTACCATCAGCTGAAGTTTGATGGCTCTGCTCATCTTGGCTGTATGCTCACACATGTCTGTGGCTTTGGCCAGTTATTTGCCTGTTTTCCCTGTGCTCCTTCATTCTCTAGCAGGATAGCTCAGGCTTGTCTCTGGGTTTGTTCAAACCTGTTATGATGGTGATTGTAGAGAAGCAAGAACTAGGGGTGTAAATGTGCAAGAGATTTTTCAAGTCTCTGTTTGTGTCAAGCCTGCTAATACCCTCTTGTCCAAAGCAAGTCTCATGGTTGAGCTAGCTTCAGAGTGGGAGGGGACTACAGGGTAAAAACTGTAGGATAAACAGTGTGATTACAGGGAGGCCATTAATGCAAGCATTGTACCAGACAATGCCAGATATCTGATGGGATAATTAAAATGCATTAGGCCATTGGCTAAATCCTGATAATACTTTTAAGCAATTCAATGCTGATCAGCAGTATAACTTAACTCTTGCTGCTGCACATATAATGAGAAGTAAAGCATACCATCCCAAAATATGCCACTTTGATATATTGATTTTTTTGAATTAAATTTACTGAAGGAACAGCCAATGCAAGAAGGTCACTCTGACTTTTCTTTGTCCCACTGAATGTAGGGAATAAATCTCCTGTGTGTAAACTACACTCCTGTACCGAGAGGGCATTTGGTGTCCTTACCACCAGAGATGGAGGATTTAGGGCTAACAAGCCTATAGTAACAGAACTTGTTCCTTCCTCACAAATTCTCTACCCCTTCGCTCAAACCCCTTTGTCTTGACAAAGCTACCTGCTTTGGTCACTTTCTTGAGCCTCCATTTTTTTTTATAAACTCTCATATGCATGAAATTAAATTTATTTTTTTTTCCTGTTGCTCTGTCTTAAGTCAATGTATTTGGCCAGTTGAAAACGTAGAAGGGAAGAAGGGAAACGAGCTCCTCCCCTACAATAACCAGCTAGAGCAGGTTGAATGAACTGACTCATACTGGAACTTGGTAGGTTAGATTACGATCTGAGTGAAGGAAAAAGGATGTCAAAACTTTTAGGTAAAAGTGACTGTTTTCTAATGGCTATTTCCTTAAATTTCCCCAGATTCTTTATGAAGGTATAATTTGTACATAAAAACTGCAAGCAACTAATGGATGCAATTTGCGGGGTTTAGACATATGTATCCATTCCTGTTACCATCACAGCAATCCAGGTAATAAACATATCTATCACAACCAAATTTTTTCCCTGTCACTTTGGGTTTTTACGTGTTGTTTGTTTGTTCTGTGGTAAGAAGCACTTAACATGATAACCATCCTCTTCGCAAATGGTTTCTAACATGACATAACAAAAGCATAGGCAATTAAAAAAATACTTAAGTGGGACTACATCAAACTAAAAAGCTGTACGTAGTGGAAGAAACCATTAACAGAGTTAATTGGCAATCTATAGGATAGGAGAAAATATTTTCAAGCCATGTATATTTCTAAAATACAGCAGTAACTCAAAAGCAACACCCACCCCCTGCAAATAACCCAATTAAACAATGGCAAGGAACTTGAATAGACATTTCACCAAAGAAGACATACGAACTCCAACAGATATACAGAAAGATATTCAACCTCAAACAGGAAAATGCAAATCAAATGAATTTTAAACCTGTTTGGATAACTATTACCAAAAATAGATATCAAGGGTCAGCAAAAGAGATATCAAGTGTGGAGATACTGGAACACTTGCCCACTGTTGGTGGAAATGTAGATTGATTCTGCAGCTACAGAAAAGAGAATGGAGGTTCCCTTCAACATTTAAAACATGAGTGCCTTATCCATTCGTCTGCTGATGGGCATCTAGGTTGCTTCCATGTCCTGGCTATTATAAACAGTGCTGCGATGAACATCAGGGTGCACGTGTCTCTTTCAGATCTGGTTTCCTCGGTGTGTATGCCCAGGAGTGGGATTGCTGGGTCATATGGCAGTTCTATTTCCAATTTTTTAAGAAATCTCCACACTGTTTTCCATAGCAGCTGTAAGGAAGCTGTGGTACATATACACCATGGAATATTACTCAGCCATTAAAAAGAATTCATTTGAATCAGTTCTATTGAGATGGATGAAACTGGAGCCCATTATACAGAGTGAAGTAAGCCAGAAAGATAAAGACCAATACAGTATACTAACACATATATATCAAATTTAGAAAGACGGTAATGATAACCCTATATGCAAAACAAAAACAGAGACACAGATGTACAGAACAGACTTTTGGACTCTGTGGGAGAAGGCGAGGGTGGGATGTTTCGAGAGAACAGCATCGAAACATGTGTATTATCTATGGTGAAACAGATCCCCAGCCCAGGTTGGATGCATGAGACAAGTGCTCGGGCCTGGTGCACTGGGAAGACCCAGAGGAATCGGGTGGAGAGAGAGGTGGGAGGGGGGATCAGGATGGGGAATACATGTAACTCCATGGCTGATTCATGTCAATGTATGACAAAACCCACTACAATATCGTAAAGTAATTAGCCTCCAACTAATAGAAATAAATGAAAAAAAAAAAGCATAAACTAGGAAACATTATACCACAAAACAAAACAAAAAACAAACAAACAAATAAACAAACAAACAAACAAACAAAAAACAGGAGTGCCACACGCACCACCAGTCCTTTTTCTGGGCGTATATCCAAAATAATTGAAATTATTTCTCTATGAAAAATAGAGAAAATTCTCATAGAAAAAATCCTCTATGATTTGTGATGACACGGATGAACCTGGAAGGTACTATGTGAACTGAACTAAGTGAGGCAGAGGAGCACAGTTACTGCATGATTCTTCTCATGTAAGGCAGCTGATGTAGCCAAGGTTACAGATATAGAATGGAGCAATGATTGCTGAAGACAGGAATAAGAGTACATTGTTCAGTGGGTAAATCTGATGGAAAGCATAGTATCCATAGTTAGCAATGAAGTATTGTGTACTTAAAAATTTATCTAGGGACTATTTTCTTGAAACAATCAACTAATTATCTTTAACACTGGCACTGATGAGTATCTTGGGTAGTTGCTTGGATTGCTTCAGGACTTGAGTCTATATTTTTTTTTTTAATTTATTTTTTTTAATTTTTATTAGTTGGAGGCTAATTCTGTACGGAGTCTATATTTTTTTAAAGTTAATTTTTATTAGAGTATAATTGATTTACAATGTTGTGTTAATTACAATGTTGTGTTAACTAACTTTTTTAAAAAAAATAATTTGTATTATAATTGACTTACAATGTTGTGCACACTCTACAACAGAGTGAAACAGTGATTCATATGCACGTATCCCATCTTTCAGATTTTCTTCCTGTTTAGGTAACCACAGTTGAAACTGTTATCTTTTGATTTTAAGAATTTCTTTCTAACTCAGAACCAATAAAGCAAAGCTTTGCATTTAGGCAAATTTCACTAAAACATGCATCAAGTACAATCAAGGTGGATTTAAATCAGTCATGTTTGCATCTTATTCTTAATTCTACATTCCCAATCACTTAGTCACTTTAATCAATTGCTTATTGGAGCAAAGTGTTTCTAGATGAAATATTATTAACATAGATATTAAATGAAAGAAAGCATGTGGGATTTTGAGCATTAACCACAGAATTAATTAAATCACATTGAATCCATTGACTTAGGTTTTACTGTATTATGAGCATTTATCTTGACATTTCTTTTATCCAGAATTGCTAGCTTGTGAATTGGGTGTATCAACCTTCATTTCACTGTTACTATTATTACAAGATTATTTATATAGAGGAAGTAGATAAAACAGGCAGTCATCATTCCCATAAACTAAATCTATAGATGCAAAACTACACTCAGTATAATCCTATCTGATTACAAGATAGGATTTGAGGAGAGGTTTATTCTGAATGGAGTTGGTAAATGTTTCCCTTCTTGTCATAGTTGCTACCACATGGCGTTCATGATGTTAATATTGACAATTTAAAGAGGATACAAAGCTAGGGAAGACAGAGATCCTGCTTTTAGAAATCTACCATCTGAAGCGGAAACAATAACCTAATGCATAAAAACACAAAACATGACTTGTTGAATCGTGTGGAACTTGGGTGAGAATCCTAGTTTTGCCATGTATTAGCTACAATTTAATGGGTCTTACCAAATCCCAGTTTCCCATGCAGAATACTGAGAAAGCTCTGTTGGAAGAAGTAAGTGTGATAATGCATGTAAAATGCTAACAACAGTTCCTGTATATTGTAAATGCTTAATTAATATTATTCTTTAGTTGCATTAATGGAGAAAATAGGAAACATATGCACGATTATAATGAAACTCCTGCAAATTAATAAAATATTAGCTTAAGCAAATTTGTTTATTACTTCAAAAACTGCAATAGTATTTTTTAATGCACAAGTAAACCTAATTGAAATTTAACACTTTTAATTCAAAATTAAGCCCTACTTGCCACTTTTCAGTTATCTCAGGAGAAATATGGAATTGTACATGTTTGTGATTTATGCTCACATGAGCCCTGGCTGGCTTCAGATATTTTTCTCATGGAATCTGCAGAAGGAGCTGGAGTTCCTATTTTGTCGTGGGTGATTTTGTTGTTTTCAAAGTGCATCCCCCATCTTAGGGGTTTCCCAAATTGAATGTGCATAATCAAAATACATAGAGGAGCTTCCCCGGTGGCTCGGTGGTAAAGAATCCATCTGCATGCAGAAGACACAGGTTCAGTCCCTGGTCTGGGAAGATCCCACACGCCGTGGAGAAACAGCCAGTGCACCGCACCTATCGAGCCTGTGCGCTAGAGCCTGGAAGCCGCGACCACTACGCTCGCCACAACCGCCGAAGCCCACGTGCCTGAGAGCCCGGATCTGCGACAGGAGACGCCGCTGCAAGGGAAAGCCTGAGCGCCGATGTTAAGAGTAGCTACCACTTGCCGCAACTAGGGAAAAGCCCGGGCAGCAACAAAGACCCGCACAGCCAAAACCAACCAAATAAATAAATACAACTACATATTAAAAAAAATGAGCTCATCATCAAATATGCAAATTCAAGCTTCCTTAGAGATTCTGTATCAGGCGGTGGCAGTGTGACCAAAATACATACATACATATATTTATACATTATTTTTTTTCTATAGGCATCACAGATAACTCTGATTCAGGCAGTTAGAAGTAGCCCTGCAAAATTTGAGAACCATTGCAAAATGTCTCTGCTCTGAGTACTTTTATAATAAAGACCTAGAAATCCAGGCTGAAGCAGAAGAGTATTAGTACTTAAGGAGGACAAAGGCTTACTTGAAGTGGGGTTGATGTGTTAATGTTTACATTTTTGAAAATTTATGATAGCCTACAGCCCTGGTGACTCAGCTGGTAAAGAATCCACCTGCAATGCGGGAGACCTGAGTGCCATCCCTGGGTTGGGAAGATCCCCTGGAGAAGGGAACAGCTACCCACTCCAGTATTCTGGCCTGGAGAATTCCTTGGGCTGTAAGGTCCATGGGGTCGCAAAGAGTTGGACACGATTGAGCGGCTATCAAAAAACAGTCCCTTCATAATCGTTTGAAAGGCATTGACAGTGGGATTGGTGGTGAAGAGAGTATGTGGCCGCTTGTGTGTAGGACTGTCAGAATTAAAATCAGTGTGGGGAGGGGAGCAGTGGTTGGTGGATATATTGAGGGCCAAATAAATCAGCTATGAAGGAAGAACATAAAATTAAATTTCCTCTTATGCCCATCAACACAAAGGGATTCACTTAAGGATTTAAAAATTGCAAATAATTAGTAATACTGAAATAAAAAATAAAGAGTAATTTTGGCATACACAATAATTACCAACCACATCATATGTAAGTAATTTTAAAATTCCTTTTTAAAAATGATTAAATTTCTATTACATGGCAGCCATTGGCTATTTACCTATGTGTGTTTGTGCTTAGTCATTTAGTCATGTCTGACTCTGCAACTCCATAGACTGTAGCCTGCCCGTGTACCAGATCCTAAAGGACCAGTTCCGAGAAAATGGCTGTTTTAGGAAATGCATACATTTCAATGCCCAGGCCAAAGCTTTCCTGAATTAAAAAAAAAAAAGAATATTTTCATTTGTGTGAAGTAACTTTTTCTCAATAAAATAAATATAATGAATGATATTCGTAGTGATTTTGTTTAATTTGGGGAAATTATAAAGTTCTCAGATTTTTGTATCCTCTGTTATAAAATTCACTTGATCTAGTTAAGCAATAGTAAGCAATAGAGTATAAAATTCCCCACATGAGCATTGTGAAAATGCCTTCGAGTCAAATAATAATACAAAAATGTAAATCATCATTATATACTCTCCTCTGAATGGCACAATTCAGTACAAATATATGACACATGTAAGTCAAGCTAATTTAGATGCACTGTAGAAAGAAAAATAAGAATTATAGAGAAAGAAATAAAGCTTATGAAGAATCTGCTACCTGTCAAGCACTGTTCTACGTACCCATATTTAGTAATGCTAATTCTCAAAGAAGTCCTTCAAGAGAGCTATCCTGGATCTGATTTTACAAATGGTACCCGAGACTTGCAGATGTTAAGTAAATTGTCAAAGACAGCACCGCTTGCAACTGGCAAAACCAGGATTTAAGCTTAAACATTCCTGCATTCTTTCAGTAAAATTGTCATAAACATCTGTAGCATATAAAATGTATTCACTATTTACTTCAATTACATACAGAAGCAAATAAACTATCAAATGTGTGGTGATTTCTTTAGAAAAGGGAGCTGATAAAATAAATTTGGAGCCACTCATTATATATTAATTATACTCCTCAACAGTTGATCCCTTAACTTAGCATTTTAATGTTCCCCTTGCAACATGACCATGTCATTAATTCATTTAGCAACCCCAATAGAATGAAAGTCTGACTATCCTGTGGGCCCAATCTAAATTGTCAAATGGTTTTTAGCAGTGATACCCAGAGATGAAGTTTACTGGGGATCATAGGCCATGTAAAAACCTCAACACTACTGTCTGTCTCAGCAAATTATCTGTAATAGAAATATTAATTTAGGAGCCCAAAATTCTTTCCTCTAGAGGAAAAGTTTAAAATAACTTGTGCTTGCAATTAAATAGGACTTTTATTATTAAAATATTTCAGAATCACCTAAAAGTGAATTCTGTCAAAGTTCTAGTAAAAATCTGCAATAAAGTTACTTTAAAATAACACTTAAACCACCCCAAGATTGTAACATCTAATTTAAATTGCTATACTGTCTTTAACAGCATAACATAAAGTAATATTTGTTAATTTATTTGGCAAATGAAATTCTAAAAGCCTGCTACATGACTATCCAAAGACAATAACACTTCTGAAGAAGCATTTTGGGGTAGACTGTTAAAATATTTAAGTCTTTGATTACAAATCATTTCTCCTAGCTTTATGGATGTGAAAGTGTTGAGCTAAATAGAGTGCTACAGAGCTACAAACAGATGGACTCAAATATAGCTAAGAAACTATAGAGACAGCAACTTCATTTCCCTTGCACGTGTGAAAAATGAAGTGAAAAACTGCTCACCCAAGCATGTTATAGGTGTGAGAGGTGCTTATCCAGTGAAGGTGATTCAAGCTGTGAACATCTCCCAGGAAGACCAAATCGGGTTTCCGGTTCACTTTTATGTTCATCTCTTCCTTGCTCCGTACTTGTTCCATTACTGTTTTGCCTTCATTTTGGTTTTTTAATCTTAGACTTCAGTTTACTTATTATTCTAAGGCAAGTACAGATCATGCCGCCCCCTCTGTTTCCTTTTTATTATGTGCTTAGAACATGTAGCAACTTCATAATAAGTAACTACTCTTATTTAAATTTATATTAAAAAGTGGGGATCAAGAAAACATGTCTCTTTGTAGTAAAAGGAACATCACACAAAAGCCTCTCCCATCACAGCTTGCGCATCTCACTCACAGCTGTTTATCACAGAAAGATGAACTGACAGGAAATCAGAACTTTTTACTCTGACAGCATTCAAATACTCAAAAGCAGGAAACCAGAGGGAGAACAGTTTGTTATAGGAAGGCACAAGCCACAGATGGTGAGAAGCTCACAATAAGCTAGACTGAGAAAGGATGTAAGAGAAAATGTAGCATTAACAGGTAATTCAGTGAAGGCTCAGATGAGGCTATTGTGTCTATGATTGCAGTTTCCATGATTATGTTTAGATCTTAACATGATAATTAATGTTTATCTACAACCCTGGGGAATAAAAAAGATCAGTCTTTTGGCATGTTCAAATCAAATCATCAGTTGTCTTCGTTTTCTTTTTCTTAATGGTTGCTGTAAATAAAAATGGTGGCCACTAAAGGACTGAGAAATTGAATTCTGCAAAATATTAATTTCTGGTTGAGGCTGAATAAAAAGCTGTGCTGTATAATTTGGCTATCATCTTTAGAGGAGAGAAAGTAGATCAAAGCTATTTAAATAAGATGAGGAAGGGGCATGGAGTTTAAGTCTGTCATCTAAGATTGCAGGGATCTCATTCTGCTCCATTTCAGAGGGCATGAGGGTATGTGGGAAGGAACGGGGTGGGAGAAACAACCTGCCGTTGGAACAGGCAGAGAGCAAGAGAAAAGATGCTGTTAGAAAACAGACCGGAATGCAAACTAGTACAGCCGCGATGGAGAACAGTGTGGAGATTCCTTAAAAACTGGAAATAGAACTGCCATATGACCCAGCAATCCCACTTCTGGGCATACACACCGAGGAAACCAGATCTGAAAGAGACACGTGCACCCCAATGTTCATCGCAGCACTGTTTACAATAGCCAGGACATGGAGCAACCTAGATGCCTATCAGCAGATGAATGGATAAGGAAGCTATGTACATATACATATGGAATATTACTCAGCCATTAAAAAGAACTCATTTGAATCAGTTCTAATGAGATGGATGAAACTGGAGCCCATTATACAGAGTGAAGTAAGCCAGGAAGATAAAGAACATTACAGCATACTAACACATATATATGGAATTTAGAAAATGGTAACGATAACCCTATATGCAAAACAGAAAAAGAGACACAGATGTACAGAACAGACTTTTGAACTCTGTGGGAGAAGGCAAGGGTGGGATGTTCTGAGAGAACAGCATTGAAGCAAGTATACTATCAAGGGTGAAACAGATCACCAGCCCAGGTTGGATGCATGAGACCAGTGCTCAGGGCTGGTGCACTGGGAAGACCCAGAGGAATGGGATGGAGAGGGAGGTGGGAGGGAGGATCGGGATGGGGAACACATGTAAATCCATGGCTGATTCATGTCAATGTATGGCAAAAACCACTACAATATTGTAAAATAATTAGCCTCCAACGAACAAAAATAAATGAAAAAAAAAAAAAAGGTGCTGTTAGAAAACAGACCAGCAATTACCTTCTTAGGCCTTAGATGACTCCGACAGGAGGATTGCACCAGACGATCTGTAAAGTTTCTGGTGGACGTGGTGGTATAGGCGCTAAGCCGTCTCCAATTCTTGTGACTCTATGGACTGTGGCACTCCCCACTCCCCTCAAGCCCCACTGCCCATGGATTTCCCAGGCAAGAACGCTGGAGTGGATTGTCATTTCCTTGTCCAGGGGATCTTTCTGACCCAGGGATTGGACCCAGGTTTCCTGCATTGCAGGTGGTCTCCTGAATTGCAAGCAGATTCTTTACCGACTGAACCACTGTAGACATTTGTAGCATGGGGAAGATTTATGATCCTGGACAGGCTCATGACTTCTGAGGAACCAGATTGAGGATGAGATTCACTGGGTCTTGGCTTCCTTTGTTAATTCCCAGCTTATTTCTTTCGGAAGCTAGCTAGACTTCCTTCATAAGAAGTTTGTCTCCATCCCCAAATAACTAGTTTATATTCTCCATCTTCTTCCTCAAACTTCTTTTGGGGTAACTAGTCCTACTGCGAATCTTCCATCCCTTTTCATTAAAGAAAACCAACCATTTTCTGTGTAGGTGCACCCAGATTTATTGTTTATTGCTACATGGTGTTTGCAGGTTCACAGAATGCCAAGATGGCAGGAAATCCAAATTATATAAATCAGCCCCCTTAGTCCATGGTCAAGTCAAAGTAAACAAAAAACCCAGAGACATCAAGGAACCAACAGAGTCACATAGAAGTTACTAGTAAATCTAGGAACAGAAATCACATTGCCTAATTTCCAAATTATTTACTCCCTTCTCTTTACAATTCTGTAGTTGCTTTTCTTGTCATAAATTGCATTACAGTCCCCTTGTTTTCCAAATAAAGTGTTAAAATATGCATCTTTCATGCTTTCTATCTCCTTATTTATTTATTTATTTTCTGTTCATTGATCCTGACTTTGAGGGAAAAAAAAATAGCTGTTAGTTCATGAATCTAATTTCTGGTCATCCTGAATTATTTTCCATTTGTCAGTTTCTCATTTTCATCTTTGCGCTCAGACTCATTACTCTTCTTTTTTATCTTCACTGAACTTCAATTGGCATCTATTAACCTACATCCTTGTTCAGTATGACTCATCTGGATGTTGAATCTGACTGGGGTGGGGAATGGTGTGGGGAGTTGTAGTGTTGGTGGCCACTTCATATCAGGTACAGATTTAGAATTTAGCATTTCTCTCTATTCTGCAATGATTATTCATATATCTGTGGGTTTTTTTTTTTTTTTTTTGATCAAAGGGGAAGATAAAACTCCATACCAGTGACTTTCTAGAATGCAAAATGATTTTGGGTGATTATACATTCACAGAATGTCATAAATAGATGGACTGGTGGAGTCCAGATTTCTTATCTATTCATCTTGCTTTCATTTATTGCACATCAGCCATGTACCAGGTACTCTGCCAAAGAAATAGAGATGAAAGCACAGGCTTTCCCCTGGGGGGAAAAAAATTCACATTTTATTAGGAGTGGCTGGAGGCAGAAAGGGAAACAGTCACCCTCAGACCGTCAGTGTCCACTGCAAAGACTTATGCTGGGTTGGTGCTCAGGGTGTGACATCTGCAGACAGGCAGACCCAGATCCAAGCCAAGAAATCCAGGGAAGACTTTCTGAAGAAGGCAATGCCCGAGCCTGTTGGAGAGTGACCAGAGAGCAGGAGCCCAGTGAAAATGCATAAGGGAGGCAGAGGGTAACATAACACACAAAAGGACAAGATCCGGAGCTGAATACATGGGCACACACAGGAAAATATAATAGGTTTGGAATGATTGGACTGTAGGAAGCTTCCTGAGAAAGGGCGATAAACAGGCATTCCCCATTCCTGCAGTTCTCTTTATGGCAAGCTAAAGGGTTGGATCTTCTTGTGGAAACTGCGGGAAAACCTTGAAAGACTTTAATTGAGAGGGTGATAGCATAGATTTATGTTTTCATCAGCTGCCGCCAACAGCAATATAAAAGGGAGATTTAGCAGAGGTTGGGGTGCTTAAAGAGGTGAAACTGGGAAAATGGCGATCAGACAGAAGCTTCTTATAATAATCCGTGTAAGAAATGGTGAGGTCTGGAGTGAAGGCAGCCTCAGGAAGAATGGAAAAGCAAGATGCACTGAAAACCATTAAGGGTGGAAAATGCATGCTCCAGAGAACAGCGGGGCCTGAAGATGTGAAATTAATCAACCTGGGCCACACACTTAATGAGTACCAGAGCTGCAATTGGAACCAGGTGCCTACATCCAGCCAAGGAATATTTCTGCCACACGACTCTACCTCTTCATGTCTGTACTTTGACAATGACAATAATTAAATTTAAGATGGATTGTCTATTTATAGCAAAGGGTTATATTTAAGAGACCCCATTTTTCCTCATTATCCAAGGCAAGTAAATGCAGGTGTTTGATTCAAATAGAATAGGATGCTAACGACTCTTTCAATGCCTGAACTTCCTGGAAGCAAATAGACATACGTTGCCCTTGATTTAACCTTAGAGTAGATATCACTTCCCTTCATCACTGGGCAAGGTGTTGATAGATTTCCTGTCTCATCTCTCTGGATTTTTTTAATCCAAAGGGACACAGTGTCACGAGGTGCTCTTGCCAAGAGAGCAGCATTTCACATCAAGCCCTTATTCCTAAACAGATTTGGGGGGCCTAGAACAGGAGTAGGAATGAAGGAGAGGTGTGGGTTAACCACAAATTACTGTATCCCTGCACATGGCTCTTCTTTAACTAAATGCTAGAGTCTATGACAATGGCAACTCTAATTGCAAGGATAAAATGAAGGAAGATGTGTGAAAGGGCTTTGTGAAGCTATAAATGGGAACATTGAAAGTTAGGACTTGCTATCTTTCATTCCTCCAAAGTAAAGATATTTTTAAAATATTTTGCAATGCTTGGTTTTGATAGGATGGCAGAAGTATGACACTTCTTTGCCCAAACATTCAGTGTAGAGCACACTGCCATCACAGATTTCACACTGTTCTCAACTGCCTTTAATTCAGTTTGCTAACATGCACCTCACCTCCTAGACTACTGCTAGAGTAACTAACAGAAGTTTTGTGGGAGAGAGGATTAGCTCACCACATCCACGACATCACTACCAGGTTATATTATGCACTTAGACATTTACTCTCTGAAAGTTATTAGCAAGCACATGCAGTGTACAGGGTTCCCAAGAGCTGTTCTGCAGGCTGGAGGAGAGTCCACACCTGGAGAGAACTGACTCTGTGTTCAACACTCCAGTGCTTACTAGATCTTCACAACAAGGGAAACAAGGATGCACCTGTGTTTTCCACAAAAGGGCACGTTCTAGAAGCACTTTCATCCTCAGGGGCACCCACAGATTAGAACATTTAAATATACTCTTCAAACACAAGAGGGGAAAGGGAAAAAGATAAAGTGATGATGCCATGGCAAGAGTGTTGGTGGAAGGTCACAGAAGAAAGTTTTTCATTATATTGTAATCATAGATCGGGACACAAGAGATAGAACTCTTGACCAAAAGCTGAGATGTTGAAGAGTACTTTGGAGGTGCATTCACTTACGGATCTATTGGTTTCCATGTTTGAAGTCTCTAGACTAACCAAGCTCTCTTTGTGTTGGACATGAAATGACTAGTGTCAAAATGCTTATGAACTGACTGAAAATATGACCAAGAAAGCAGAATCGCTGACATTTCCTTGATTCACTTGTTCATGGTTTAAGAGTAGATTGATGTAAAGGGCAGTCAGGCAGACAGTTCAGCTGGTCAGTCATGTCCAAATCTTTGTGACCCGTGGACTGCAGCACACCAGGCTTCCCAGTCCATCACCAACTCCCAGAGTTTACTCAAACTCATGTCCATTGAGTTGGTGATGCCATCTCAACCTCTGTCATCCCTTTCTCCTCCCGCCTTCAATCTTTCCAGGATCAGGGTCTTCTCTGAATCAGTTCTTCCCATAAAGTGGGCAAAGTACTGGAGTTTCAGCTTCAGCATCAGTCCTTCCAATGAATATTCAGGAATGATTTCCTTTAGA